>NW_008751929.1:59404-148685 GCF_000715545.1 Opisthorchis viverrini | reverse complement strand
CTTTTCCTGGTTGTCACCTGTCTCGCAACGACAAGAAGTACCAGCGAATGGCAGCTGCCTCTTCATTTGTTCTAATATATATATATATATATGCATAGGGTAACCGGAGGGTAAGGTGTGAGGCCCACGGCTAACGTCGAGGTGCAAGAAATTTCCGCTTTCGTCCTATTTGAGATACGCCACCCCAACTCCACTTCATCCAAACAACACACGTTCTTCGCTCTTGTCATTAAGGGTGATCATACGTACAAAATGAAAGGCTCATTGGTTCCTGAGTTCAAACAATTACAGCTAACACTTAATGGCTGCTTTCTGCTATGCCCTAATCGTTTTCTGGAGTTGATATCAGTGACTCGGCGACTGGTGATCCTTAATCATACTTTCCTGTTAAGTTGAGGTAGTAGATCTCAGTTAAGCTACGATTCTTATCCATCATCTTTGAACATGTTGCCTGTCCGCTTTTTACTTTTCTACTGTCAATCCTCACATTAACCATTTTTCGCATAACGAAGACAACATGCCGTGATCCTTTGGTAGGCCAAAACTACCGCCCGTTCCAACTAGTTCAAAAGCTAGCCTCCCTGTTGGCCACCTCGACGACAAAGTTCTTAAATTCCTAGAACTAGGCAGCTACTTTGTTTCAACTAGTACTTGGTTTCTAGATCAGCAAACGTATCTATCTTTCCGGGGTTCATTCAGCTTTCTGTCACCCCTTTTGGATTTTATTTTATCGACACCGTCGTATCTTATGCCTCCTGGTCCTCACTACACGCTACTGCTTTCATTCTATTTCTTCCTCGTTGCATCTCTTCCCAAGTTTCAAACTTCGACTGCAGCTGCCCAAACGCCTCACAGAACTGTTATTCATTCAAAGTGGCTGGTGTCCGGACTACACTCACACGGTCCTCCAACGAAAGGGCAATTGTCCGTGAGCCTACATCTGCATGACTCTCTGTGTCAATCTCCGTCTCACCCAGATTCAGGTGGCACGCAAAGGCGTATCCCTTCTCCGATTGCGACACCCACGACGACCGTTACGGGGCTGTCCTTAAACCGAAGCATGTCTGTGCGATGATGGCATGGCACTGTCATACTCAGTGTGATGGCACTCCCACGAATATTTTCTCCAGAATCTCGGCCGCATCTCCTCGCCCACTCAAGCTTTTAGTCGCAATTACGAGCAAATTTTTCATCCGACCCCATCTCTGGGACGAATGTTTTCGTACCCGATGAATTTTCGCTCACATTTGCCTGGCCTTGTTTTCTGTTACAAGTTCGGCTTGCCTTTTCCACAAGTTCAAATCCATCCGTGTGCGGTCCACCCTACGTATTGGCAACATGTCCTCCTCCAATCTATGCCCTGCACCTGACTTCCCTACAACAGTTCAACCAGTGAGTCTGCTTAGTTTTAAGTTAAACCACATTTTTGAGACGGAAGTCGCCACATGCTCCCAATTTGAATTATTCCATTTCCATCTCCACTTTTGCTCGTTGTGCCTCCGGCCATTTAACCAATCACCCAAGGTCACTCATGGCCAGCAATGGTTTTCAGTTTTAGTTCATGCCAGCCGGCTATGTTTTTGAATTAGCCGGACCTCATGACCGTTGTTCCCTAAAAATTGGGGAAGATGCCTATTATTATTGTTCCATCGGATATTTCTCACTGTTTATGATGTTTTCCTCTCTTCGCGCAATCCGCACTAGCCGCGAATCCCCCGGTCACATGCCTCATTCTGACTGTAAACGTATGATCATTCCCGACAGTATGCCACCCACAAGTTGAGAATAAACATTGTTATTATCATTATCCCTATTGTGAATTTCTCCACCTCATCGTCATCACTTACGCTTTTGGTAACATGAACCACAACACTAGGTGTACGGGTCCACGAAGATTTAGCAATANACGTATGATCATTCCCGACAGTATGCCACCCACAAGTTGAGAATAAACATTGTTATTATCATTATCCCTATTGTGAATTTCTCCACCTCATCGTCATCACTTACGCTTTTGGTAACATGAACCACAACACTAGGTGTACGGGTCCACGAAGATTTAGCAATAATTTGTGGTATTAGCCCAAACTGGCCGGCCGAAATTTTGAACTACTCCAGCTCTCCAGAATGGTTGTTCTGGTATCTTGTGTTACACGCAGGACAGAGACGAGCCTGTTTTACCCCCCTCAGTTTTTGTTGTCCGCCACCCTCGAATCGTAACGGTCCAATTCAACCCCCTATAAAGTGAGATCGCATTTGATCCTGCATTGCATATGCCTTTTTAAACCTCGATTGTCCGAAAATGCGAATTCCCGGCAATGTCACATCATTATACCCTATGACAGGCAATAGGACTGACTTGGAAATTGCAATGTTTGGTCGACGACGGCAGTTTGTTGCAACGCGCGCCCACAAAAGCACCCGAAATTAACTTGGATATTTCTTCTATCAAAATCCTCCTCAAGTGAAGACGATTTTCGGAAAAAACTGAGTGAATCCCCCGGCATATGTGAACCAAATTGCCAAGAGACATTTCCAAACAGGGGTTTTATAATTTTCAGTCGCAATAAAACAGTGCGACACAAGGTTTTCATGACAAAGGGAGATCATTGGCCACCAAAGTAAGCTACGATGATTATCAGTCCATGTAGGTACGGGTTTGCAGTTAAGTTAGGCAGCCAAGCCAAGTGAAAACGCAAGTACCGTTAACAGAGGCGTAAGGTCATGCCGGACTTGCACAACGCGTTAAGTCATCAAAAACAATATACCCAATACAGCGTCATCCCCACAAACTAATTACACGCTGAAATTATGTGAACCAACCTATCAAATGTGTCAAACTGACGAGTGGAACGAAACCAAAATCTATGCTCCTCTAAATATGCTAGGGTTTTCTCGGTTATTGCGGACATAACAGACCGTTAAAAATTGTAACATCGTGAAATTACACAGCCGAAAAAAGCATGTGTCCATAGGTCAATAAAGGACTGAAAAACGCCCTAAGTTTAATAGAGTCCGTGCGATGAATATAACCTTCATTTTGAGGTTTCGTAACCGTGAATACGAGGTGAATATAGTGTTATGGCCCGAGCGCCTAGGCGTTAAAAGTGGAAAGAGAAATTTCGATAAGAGTTGCAACGCACCAGACATTTCTCCGAAAATTCTTTTTCTGCGTTAGACGCAGAAGCATGCTTGTGAAAAAACTCCAAGCCACAAAATATTGGGCTCCAAAGCAGTACCTTAACCCAATTGAAACATTGAATTAAATCCTTAGAAATACACTTGTGGCGTTTTGTACCTTCATTTAACTTCCATTATAACACTACGTATTTCATCAATTGCATAATCGTTTTTTGCTTGAATACAAAAAACTGCAAAAACACGCACATGTACAATTTCAAAGAATACAAGCGTGACTCACGGCTGGCGGCTAGACGCACACCCAAAATTTCTCTCAAACCGTGGTTCGAAGGGGGAAAATTTTAACATAAAGTTTCAACATTTGATGGAAATTTTTCGGGCGTATGAGATCTTCCTAAATGGCAGCGCTTTTGTTGAAAGTTGTTTAAAACTACTCAATCCCCACGATATTCAAGGCCCGCGATACTCATATTTCAATGGCTGTTATGGCTAAGCACGTGAATGCGGAGGATGATTTTGTGGAGAATTTAGCTCGTCAAAGTTTTTTATCATTCAATGTATTTCAAGTCGCTTTGAAAGTGTACCGAGCGAGCGCGCGCACATTTAAGGGTATGATCGGCCATCGTTGGCAGTTAAATCAGGACACTTCGCATAGCTGAGGCCTACTAAACAGGCACTGACCTAGCAGTTTCAATAAGTAGTCCAGGTAGGCAGTGTCGCGTACAGTTTTGATTATTAGGTCCATCTTTCACCATTAGATTAGCTATGCATGCACCAGGACACTGACTCAACAGGTACGATCAATAGCCAAGTTAGATGACTTCGTGTACAGTTGTGAGTATAACAGGCTGTGACATGTGGCTATCACACATAGCTGAGGTCTTATTTTTACCGGTCGGCATATATATTGCACTGATGTTTACTGTAGCTGGCGAAGACAATTGGCATCGCGTATGGTTAAGGGCATAAAAGACCGTCATTGACTATCGGATTATATTACTGTGCATAGGTGCAGTCTCAGCATCAGCTTTGCACATAAACGCGGGCCTAGCAGTTACAATAGGTAGTCGAGATGAGTCGCACGGATCCGGCCGCTACAATAGGTGGGCGAGGTGAGTAACAACGGCTACCGCCATCGTGGTGACCGCTTTTTTGGTGGTCACCACCTATAGAACGTCATAGTTATAATAGGAAGGACGCCCACAGCTATCTCGTAACACTGCATTATCTACAAGCTAGTTATGCATATCTGGGAAAGGGGATCATCCACAGATGGCCCTCGCACTGCCACTGCAAGTTTGTGCTGTAATCTAACTTTATTGCACTTAATGGAATATGAGATCCATGAGGAAAATGTGTTGTGAGCAGGTTTGCCGAACAAAAGTATCCCATTTGTTAAATCTGAGGGGTCTAAAGTAAACAAACGCCTACGACTGATCCTATAGGGTGGCATTTGCATTAAATACTCTTAAGATGTTATTTTATTCCTCAAGAACACCTAGGAACGCCAAAATATGCTAAAGTGCGATTTCGTGTATTATGTCGCGTAAACCGGCGAAAAATGCAAATCGGCGATGGTCATTGACGTTGACATTTCGCGCACTTAAACAAAATGCTGCGTGCAACCTGTCACAGGAAGGTGCAAATTGATGAGGCTAACTCCGCATTCAAACAGCAATTTCGAAAACCTGTAGTTTCGGGCGAACTCAATTTGGGTGTGACAATAGCCTGCGGCTGGTCACGTGCTTCGACTCTCTCTTCCTTTCGCTCGCGCTTGCAGCGGCCATTCGCAAGTCTCGTGTAGTAACTCTGGTACCGAAACATATCAGACCGTCTTTGGAATCTATTGTACGTGGGAACTGCTCAGAATAAGACCTCCGGACCAACATAATTGGATTACAGCTTATTCACTGACCTGGGCAAACGACGAACTATTTTAAAGAGAACAATTGTTAGTGAGTGTGTTCCATCTGACCTCTTTATTACTGTATACCCAACCTAGCGTTATTATTTTTATTTCTTTGCCACACTGACATATTGCGTAGCCAGACCAGTACACCCAAAAGCTAAATCTAATATCGAATGTTACCATCAGACTGGCCGCCTTACTCGCTGTAAACACAATGGCGTAGGAGCGGAAATAAGCTACTTTTTATGCTTCCTTCCTATACCAGAATGCCTACTGCTCTGCCGTTGAATATATATCTGCGCTGCGTCCTTATCCATGCCCATCCGACCGACTGACGAAAGGTACATATTAGGATGACCGCTCTTAATAAATAGCTTTGAAAAAGTGCGACAAATGAATGCGTTAATATGGTGAAAAGTAAATGATGGCAAAATTTTCAGCTCTATGCATGGTAGAATAATTAATATGGTTGCAGGAGTAACACATTCACGTCCCTTCATTGAGCTGTCAAGAAAAGGTGTCATTGAAAAGCTAACTAGGTAAGGCCTCAATGAGGTTGTGGTGCACAGCAACTTAAACCCAAATTCATGTATTACACTGGGGATATTCATCACAATAGTGTTGTGCTGTTTTTCTCACTAATTCAAGGTCAAACACAGTACAGTGACACACATTTGTGGGCCGTTTGTAATTCCGCGTCCTAATGCGGTTTGACAGTTTTAGAGTTCGCTTTGGAGTGAATCGAGAAAATTAATTACACGTTCATATGAATGCATGGAGAAACATCTTGCTGACTGGCGTAATATGTTAAGGCAATGTCAGTACGCATACGCGCATGCGTGTTTTTATTAACAGTCCTCGGAGTGACAGGTGTTTGAATCCCGATATGTGTATTTGACCTGGACGATTAGGAGAAAGCAGCGCATAAGGAAAAGAAGATCTACCAAGAGTTATCGAAAGTGCAAGCTTCCGAAGACAGTGGGCACAGTAGAGAACCCTTGAGAAAGTGACGTCTGTAAACATCTAAATTCCTGAAACGTTTTTCGGATAATATAAAAATTCGAAAATCACTATTAAGACAAGTTTTCGATTCGTCAGTTTTGTAACCTATGAGGAATGCATGGAAAGCTTCGTAATATTTTCCTAACAAATATGTCCACTGCAACAGAGTTTTTAAGCGTCCGTTCCAGTTGCACTCCGTCTTTGCCTAAGATGTAACGTTTTACAATATTATTCCACGGCTACTTACACGGTTTCCGCACACATGCGAAGCGGGTGTTGTTGGCACAAATCACTGATACCTAAAGCACAAACCAGCGACTAGGTAAGACTATACAGTCGCATATGAGGTATTTATCGTGCAGGTACAATTTGTATAAGACGAACCAACGACAGATTGCTTACTAGGTTGTGGCAATAGCATCAGCCTTAAAATCCTAGCAACGACAAAAAACCAGGATCTTTTCAGGAAAAGAGTCACTGAGTGGGAGCGTAACTTTCTAACGGATGCCAGCTCGACTAGGTAAGTCTTTTATCTACCGGCTGACCATGTTATGGCTTCAATTTTGTGAAATATAAGATGTGAATTGGGGAGAGAGACAGCCCAAATGATTAAAGCGGAGTTTATTCAGGCGGAAGAGAGGGGATGAAAATACCGGTGATTTGAAGACGAAGGAGGCCATATCCACTCTTCAAATAAGCAAAAAACACGGAGTCGAGTTATTTGAGACTGCTGAATAATGTAGATGCCACTCAAGAGGACAGCGGACGAGAGGCAATGACCCTTATGATATACTTCGTGAAACAACTCACAAAGATTCGAACATACCAAGATACGCCACTGAACTCAACCTTACTAAGAGTATTTGTCTTAACTAAAATCGAGAGGCACGGATATCGGTGACCATCTAATGCTTTTATGTGTTGACCACAACCGTTTCTTTTCAATACCAACTTCCGAAACAACCAATGTTTCCTCGCCACACGTTGTTCACTACGTTGTTGGCAACTTCTAACAAAGACCACGTTGCCACTATCTATGGACAGCGTGGGTGAATTACTAATTTTTACTCGTCCTGGAGCATCTATCTGAATTAAGGACAGGCGCTTGTTAGGTGCTGCTTTTCCTAGCACTTTTAAGGGCTCGAAAGACACGCAGATTTCGTCTGACAATTAAAAAGCTTTCGGGCTATGTTTTGAATAAACCCTTTTGATATTGGCTATTACCGGGGATTTGAGAGATGCTAGGCGATCTACTACTTGAACGGCACCGTAAAGTGGATTTGGGCTTCGAACTAAAGCAACGGTCTACGGCTGCTTAAAACTTGGACACCTATTTCTCTTGGATCATAGCAAGAAGTCACCCAACTAACATAGTGATTACAGCGCAAATTTACTGGCCGCATGGACCGTGGTTCGGACCCGACCTCTCTCTCTCTCTCTCGACTTCCTCTGTCTAAACTTGGGCAACCTGGTAGTATCCCAGACCTTGCGCTTTCTTCTGGTGGCATGGCAGTTAGACACCGAGTGGGTGCTACAGCTGGCTGATTTTCAATTAACTGTGAGGCCTCAGGTGAAACGTACATCTACGCGGTTCGAGAAGTCTGGTGGGTCAAAAGATCTGAGAAAATGGAGTTCCATCAGATAACGCAATGTTCACGATGCGCGGGTGAGTGCGCACGTAATATGACAAGTTGGCGAATATTGTTGCTCTAGCGGGAAATTTTCAAAGACGTTTTTAAATCCGCACCCGAAGCTGTTATCTGGTCCTCGTGGTCTAGCCTAACTGCTGCAATGACCCTTATGATATACTTCGTGAAACAACTCACAAAGATTCGAACATACCAAGATACGCCACTGAACTCAACCTTACTAAGAGTATTTGTCTTAACTAAAATCGAGAGGCACGGATATCGGTGACCATCTAATGCTTTTATGTGTTGACCACAACCGTTTCTTTTCAATACCAACTTCCGAAACAACCAATGTTTCCTCGCCACACGTTGTTCACTACGTTGTTGGCAACTTCTAACAAAGACCACGTTGCCACTATCTATGGACAGCGTGGGTGAATTACTAATTTTTACTCGTCCTGGAGCATCTATCTGAATTAAGGACAGGCGCTTGTTAGGTGCTGCTTTTCCTAGCACTTTTAAGGGCTCGAAAGACACGCAGATTTCGTCTGACAATTAAAAAGCTTTCGGGCTATGTTTTGAATAAACCCTTTTGATATTGGCTATTACCGGGGATTTGAGAGATGCTAGGCGATCTACTACTTGAACGGCACCGTAAAGTGGATTTGGGCTTCGAACTAAAGCAACGGTCTACGGCTGCTTAAAACTTGGACACCTATTTCTCTTGGATCATAGCAAGAAGTCACCCAACTAACATAGTGATTACAGCGCAAATTTACTGGCCGCATGGACCGTGGTTCGGACCCGACCTCTCTCTCTCTCTCTCGACTTCCTCTGTCTAAACTTGGGCAACCTGGTAGTATCCCAGACCTTGCGCTTTCTTCTGGTGGCATGGCAGTTAGACACCGAGTGGGTGCTACAGCTGGCTGATTTTCAATTAACTGTGAGGCCTCAGGTGAAACGTACATGCGGTCGGTTCGAGAAGTCTGGTGGGTCAAAAGATCTGAGAAAATGGAGGAAGCGAGAAACTTCGGGATTGTGCCCAAACTATACGGGCTGATACACGCAACAGGCTTAAAGTGTTTTCCAGTGAGTGGACCAATCATTGATACCAACGGTTTCCCTATCTATAAAAGGGAAAGCCACTGCATTTTTGAGTTGAACATATACAACAACAATCCAACCGGCCTCCTGAAGTTGCTCAGCCTGATCTCCGACTCGCATCGCAGTCCTAGACAATGAACCTGGAACCCTCTATGGTTTCTGAGATAAGCAAATGCCGTTTGTCTATCGAGCTTCACCGGGTTATCAACCATACCGAACTCACGCCCTGTTCAAAGCTGGAGGTGGAACCATTCGTCGGTGCTTGTATAACTTGTTTGCTTCTATCTAGACCGAGAGACCGTTACAACCAATTGGTGTGAGTGGACGGTGGTGTCCATTTTCGAAAAAAAGAGTGTTCGTGGTGAGTGCGGCAATCACAGACCAATAAAACTGAGTCCCAATATGACCGAACTCTGTACATCGCTTATTCTACGTCGTCTTGCGAAGGCCCGTGAAGGTAGGCCCCGATGATATAAAGCGGGATTCCAGCCAGAAAGGGACTGTGTGAGCCACATCTGCACATCTGTATAACATTAGAGGTACGACATGCATATAGGCGCCATATAATCTTTTTTTCCCTTGATTTCATGAGTGAGTTCGATTTTGTCAACCGGCTAGTTTTTTTTTAACTCGCTTGCGCAACAGAGTATATCCAGGAAGTTCGTGAATATCATGTGTTGTTTGTAGTTGCCTACTTACTGACGTGTGAGAGTGCATGGAGAGCCCTTCAAATGCTTTCTGCTAGCAGTGGTTTCGTTAGAGTTATCAATTCCCTGCATTTTTGGTTAATTTAATCACTGATAATGTAATGAGCCAAACGCTGGAAGGTCTCGCAGATCGCGGTATTCAGGTCTGTTCTACCAAGAGCCCTGTTCACCTTGAATACGCAACTGAAGCTTCTTGCGTTTATGAAATTGAAGGGCCTGTTTTTAACGGTATTAATTAGAACATATTGCGCACGTTAGGCATTTGACCGGCATCTCTTGCAGTGATAGTTTTGCTTGAGTGCAATTTTAACTGAAGCCATTCACCCTTAAGATAGAAATTTGCGCAGAACACTGAAGTATATTCCAGTAATCAGTAGAGGGTTAATGACACCCTAAATGTTAGGGTTCTCTAAAGCTTTTCTGAGTTCAGTTCTGCACCGTGACAATCGAGGTATTTGGTGTTAGGTATTGGATTTGGCCATGTAGGTGTCACAGTGACGGTAAGCAGTAGTGACTATTCAACCAGCACGGTTTGTTAATCTTCCTAAATAACTCGGGGTTTTGTAACCACACAATCCAAATGACTGGCACTGATTTGGCTGCTGCTCGTTTACTCACTGCAATTAAAATGTGGATCACGGTTCCCGAATTGTACATATAGGTTTATTGTGCTTTCTTGCGTATAATCAAACTTGTGTTGCAAACGCAAGCCGTTTGGTATGTGGGGCTCATAGTATAGGCGGCTATGGCTTCTGTGGTCAACATGGCTCTTTTGCTGGTGTTGATAAGGTCATAATGATTGCTTATCTCTTCAGAGTGAAAACCGGCCAACAACGGTTTACTTGGCCGCTGGTGCGCTGACGGGACATGTTACGGAAGACGAACAAAAGTAGGGCCACATTCGAACACAGGAATCAAGAGTCCTAGCTGTATAGGAAATTATGTGGACATTACAAGGAGTTTTGATAGAGGCCACCCCCGAACTGAGATGTTTAAGCGAACTGCATATTTTTCACCCTTTAGGCGGCCGGAACTTCCGGCCCTTATGGCCATTTCATCTCCTTCTGGGGAAACGAAGGATGTGCCATCCTAACAAGGAGCCGACCGATGCCATGGTGAGAATTTTGAAGGCTTCTGGGCTCCAAATTTTATTACGGGGGCATTGTTTTCTATAACGTTGTTCGTGGACTAAATGAAACAACAAAATACATATCTCAATATAAAAACACAAGTCTTTTAGGAGATAAAAAAATGGTCTTTCCACTCTCCTCTTTCTTGGCTTTTTAGAAACTCAAGCACATCAACCGAGGTTTTTTTTCTGAGCAGTATAATAGATAAACTCCAGTGAGCCCGTCCTTGAATCCATTTGATAACACAATGGTCATTGTCGGCATTGTTATGGTTAGAGAGAAAATGCAGGAAATTGGACTAACATGTCTACCTGACGCCCGAAGGTAAGTATTCTGTCATGTTCCGGTGCATTCCTGATCGTGCTGCAGCTTTCGAGATATATCCTTGGTTGAAGTATAGCACCATAAATCTGCGTGATTCCGTCGCTTTTTCAGATTGACTTGAAAAATGACTCCACTCCTGCTGTAAAGCTGGACGCCATCTTGCACAATATGTCTGATTTTCTGTCTGGAAAGAAAGGCCTACGGTTAATTGATCGTGCGGAGACATTTTACGTAGGTTTGCATATTTTTACGGCGTTACTACTAGGAGCACTTGCTTGAGAATACAAATGTCGTTTGTATTGATCCGGTGGTCTCAGTTCGTAGAATTTTCAGTCGTCTTGACCAGTTGAAGCTGGCCAAAAAGAGTTTGGAATCATCCACTTTTGGTAAGAACAATGCTACATCCTGAGGTGGCTTTTAGTTTATTCATCTATTTATTTGTTTTGATGACGATTTTGGGGTTTTTATCACAATGAGATTTACTGGGAATTCAAGGAGAATAAGGTGTTTGAATAACAAAGTCCAGCAAAAGGATAACCCTGGGCCTAAGCTTGCGTGCACCTTTCATTAGGAAAAACATGGTTTGTTCATTTTGCCGACTGAGGACAGCCAGAATGAATGAAAAACAAATGCCTACTGGCAGTTTATTCAATGTCTGAGTGACACTATGAGAGGTCTTCATCGTGAAACATAACATAACACAAATTTTTAGTGGATTTCTTAGGGATAATTAGAAGGTGTAGGTTTATATTTGTTTGATTTCATCAGTCTTAAACGTAAGTCGTTTTTTATTCACAGAACAGCGTTATACAATGTTTTCCAAAACCCTCCCAGATAATGAAGTCCTAAGGAGGGCAGCACATTTTTCTGTCCTTCACACTTTACCAGTCATGGGTAGAATGCTTATGCAGTTTTCCCAAATAAAGCACTTTACTCTTCAACAAGAGAGTCCCCTTAATCACCGAAAGTAAAAACAAGCCGGAAAAATTGACAGGGTATGCGTACTGTAGTATCAAAAAACCAGTTTTTCTGGGGTGCAACCTCCGCTAGATCAAAACGTGGTGAGTAGGTGAAGGAAAATCTATGATTTTATCGACTGGTGGGGTCATCGTCTGCTCGCAGAGCAGTCTTTAAGTGTCGATTATATGTCCGGCATTGTGAGTGGTGGGTTTTTGTGCGAATACGTTGATGTCCTATCAACTGTGTAAGCAGTGGAAAAGAAGACATTCAAACTGAGATCTCCAACCAATTGTAATGTATGATGAGACATCAAACGTTAAAGTCCATAGGTTGACTGAAGCACACAGCAGTGAAGTATCAGTTTTAAGCATTTATGTCGTTACACCCATGAATATGATGATGATGACGGAAGCATGAGAGATCGTTTTTGTCAAAATGTCCTGAGCTGGTACAGCCATCGGTCAGCGGGCGTTGAGGGTTTGTGGTGTATAAAAAACAAAATGACTTACCTTCTAGGATATGTGGAAAATGACAAACGGATCGGCAAATGACCAAAATGTGTCCTCCCAGAGTGCTGTAGCGTGAGTCGGCGGATGTTAACTTTCGTGAAAAGAATCCAAGGGGTTGCTGGAAATGCTGCAAGACCTGGTGTAAAATAGCTCCTATGATTGCGTTGGAAGTATCGACCTGCAGTAAAAGTGAGGCGAGTTGTTCATGATGAAAAGATCCTTAGGAATCCATGAAAGCCATTTTATTGTGTTGAAAAGCATCCAACGCTATCATGCCCATGTTGGATCAATTTGTTTGGAACTAGTGGCTATCCAACTGCCTGAGCATTCAACTGGATAAAACAGTTGGCGCTCGATGTTGTTCATGTTGACTAGACATGGTTAAACTTCGCGAATGTTATCGGAGATATCGTCAATTCATGGTAGTGGCACCTTACAGCATTGGACACTAGGGTGAATTGTACTTAGCTGGATAAGCATATAAAAAACTGTTTGAACAAAGCATAGTCTAGTTTACAATCACCGAGGATGCTGTGTAGACGGCGAGAAAATTGCGTGAGAGCGGTACCATTTAGTGTTTCACCGCTAAGAAGCTGATCTAACCGGTTGTTCTCGGAGTTGCTGGTGTTGCTGATTAATGCATCCTGGAGGTAAACAAGGTGGTGAGTGACGTTGAACGCAACTTGGAAATGATCTCTGGTGGAGGAACGGGCAATACGCCGTATAACATAATAACACCACAGAATGCAAATTGGGCCTGAACTTGAGGGACCCCGATACCAGGATCAATATGCCAATATAATATGAATGTGAAAACTTTGGCAAGATGACTTGCATTGCTTCATTCTACTTCCAAATATGAGATCCTAGAGAGGATGGGAGTGCTTTGGTTGTATCAGCCACCGATTCTCTGCAGAACTACGAATGGTGGTGCATGAAACTAGTTCTTGCTCTTATACTTCTCTTGTGATTCATGTTTTTTTGTTTTCGTGTACCGCGTCGCATGGCGCTGTCATAAAATTTTCTTTTCCTGTCTATGAAAAGAAATAGGTTGCGTACCAATTATTGTTTTTGAAGACATTTATTTTGGCATATGTTTTGTGAATACCCCGGAAATTAGACTGACAAAACTCGGGGACCGTGCCTGCCTGATGAGTCCCAAGAAGGGCGAAACCGGTCAAGGGCGGCCGCAGAGTTCTCAGCAACTTTGTGAGTAGATTCACTCATGAAAATATGCCGTGGTATCTTGAATATCGTGCGGCCTTTGAATATCGCTGCGAAGTATATTTATTTGAAGAATATCATAAGCGAGAGACTCAGTTGAGTCTCTCAAGAAAACTAGTGCATTCCTCGGACTGTTCTTCACACCAAAAGGATGAAGATAGAAGGATATTAATATTCCGTACACCTTCAACAGCTACCAACGCAAGGCACATCCATAGGCGATCGGTATGGTCAGAGACTTGGGTAAACCGCTCATTTGTGTAACAAGAATCGAGTGGGTCATTGCTTTGGTCGCCTTGCGATAAGCAGCTCGTCCGGCGATAGCAACCTAATTTGCTTTTGACAAAACATGCGAGGAAATCAGACTACTATTTGACTCTCCATTGCCAAGCACAAGGTCAAGGTACTCTTTGTGCAGAGTGCCGCTTGAAATACTACAGTGCTTCTCGGCTATTCAGAATGAATTAGCTGCACTTGCATGATAATATATCCATTGGAAATTCCCAGATCTCCGAGTGAGCATTAGTGAGTGTCAGAGTGTCGAAATGGTTTCGGTACGCAAGCACTGGATTCATTCCCTGTCGCCTTTTGTACGCCTTACAATAAGCTTTGAATATACGGCTTTGAATGTACGGCAGCGAAGAATAGGTATCGAACAAATTTTTATTGCCATTAAGCGCTGTCCAGAAGGTGGCGGAATATGAGTTTTACTGTGCATCCTGTAACTCTGACTGGCCGTTTACAAGTGAAATCATTCTTTTTCAGCTGATCGCGCCTTCGTGCCCGATTTCTGCCTATTAGAATCAAATGACCGCTGGTCAAACGTCCGTCGACTGAAAGAAAATGGACTGCGATTTCCAATCAGTGAGCAATTTTGATAACTTTCACGTGTTAAACAGTTCGCTTGTCTTGGATTCCTGGTAATCAGAAAAACGCCTGGACGGCTATATGATTCTGTGGGCGGTAAAAGAAAGTGATGGTGATATCATGTTCGACTGATACGTCTTAGCAAACCTGAAATAGTGTCGCTTCTCTCTGGATTCACGGATGGTGCCCCGAACTCTGAGACTTTAGTTCCATAGAAAGTTCATTGTTCCCCTCCATTAAAAAACAAACGAAATATTCAGTGACATCTTTCTACCTAATTTTTTACAACTGCAAAATGATTAATCAGGTGTGTAAGTCTTCTCTTTCAATGGTAGCACTTCTGGGAAGAATTGGACACAAACTAATTATCTACCTTCACGAATGCGGCCTGCGATTGTGTATTCCAAATGCCAGCGGCTAGTAACTCATAGCAGAGAGTGTCACTTGGTCGATCCTCATACGTCTCGATAGGCCCCAAGCTCACTGCTTGGTTTTTTTTTACCAAACATCCCTTATTTCTCAGCCTAAATACCCGGTCAAATCCGAAACTCATGTGTGATTAATTGTCAGACAACTCATGCGGATTAGTGGTCTTTTATGGCGAACTCTGGAAACACGAGTAGTCTTTTGAAACAAAGTACCGTGTGTCTTTTGTCAATACACCCATTGCCTACATATTTGGTTTTGACGGAAGAATCAACCCATTTTCTCGTTTAGTATGTTCTTCAACTGTATGTGCTTTACCGGCCGCTTTATGCTTCAATTGGTACGATATTAGAGATGTCGCCATACACTCATAACGTAATACATTACTCATAAGGTCGCGTAAGGGTTTTCAGTAAACTTATGAGTAATGTGTTGCCTCTCTACCATGTATGTTATAATATCACCAGTTTACAGCTGCAGGAGTCAGTGGGGCACCGCAAATGGCACACATTTATTCTTGTGCGGCGAGGAAAAGAAAGTGAATGGTGTGTTCTCCCTAATATTTATTACAATAGTCATTTTCTCCCTGACTTCCGTCGTAGAAATAGTTTCAGAAGCCAGGATGAAAAAATCCAAGTTATTTAGAATAACGCCTGCCCCCTTTACGCACCAGTGGCGACCAGTTGGTTGCACCGGGAAGTAGTGCTTATAACTTATTTCTGCTAATCAAACAAGCTTCCAATCCACAGTTGATGATTGGTTGCGTCATTTGAAGTCTTCTCGAAGTAAGCCTAGAAGTGAGCCCCTGTATGA
This sequence comes from Opisthorchis viverrini, assembly GCF_000715545.1. Taxonomy (NCBI): domain Eukaryota; kingdom Metazoa; phylum Platyhelminthes; class Trematoda; order Opisthorchiida; family Opisthorchiidae; genus Opisthorchis; species Opisthorchis viverrini. The sequence continues at coordinate 132,938 of NW_008751929.1, read as the reverse complement.
ATGTTTCACGTCTTCAAAATGAAGCTTTTTAGGTTGAGTTCCACTCCGAAAATCTATTCCTTAGATCACGTGTGCACATCTCCTAATATGTACCCGGCTTTTGGTTGAAGATAGGCTAGAATCAAGGAAAATTTTTTGAATATCTGCCTAGCCGAAATTCGAAGCACTGTGCTTGCTCCTTCACATACGAATGAATATCGATTGGGTGACGGATAAAAAGGACCATCATTTCTTCAGTTTCTGTGATTCCACTGTGTATATGGGTCGAGAAGCCAAGAAAGTAGATCATGTTCACCCAACTAGGATGTTGATCTTGTGAACTGAAAATGTTTTTACGTGATTTGTGGTTAATTTAGCCGGAGAGAGAGAGAGAATCCGGATGAAAATATTTGGAAGAACTGTGCGGTGAACTCCAATCGGATTGCATGCTCTTGTGTGCAACCAGTCCTCAAAGATAACACAAAATTTCTACTTAGGTAGGTTAGGTGTACAATTTTCTTTCTGCGCACTTTCTTCATGTGTCAGCTTTAAGTGGACGGCGATCGATATAGCTACATTCCAAACTCGGTTACCTTAGTGTCTATATTTAACTCACATACCGGTAATGTTAAACTTTCCAGCGCAAACATTGACCAGACTTACTGCCGTTTCATCAGTCACACAGTGAGAGACTTTTAACACCGTTTTGTTCTTCAGGTAAGGCTTCTTATTACACACGCTAATCATTGGTTTGGCCAGTCAGTATTGAGAAATGTTCTCATGTATCGGAAAAATAACTAATCATAAACTGTCCAACAGTTTCTGAACGTCGTTGATATTGTATTACTGGGATGTACTGAGGGGTTAGTCAGTCAGCTGACGCAACCAGGACAGTTGCTAAATAGCTACTCAAGTTATTGGAAGGATAAAGTAAAATGGTCCACTTTTTTCGGACGTGATAACTTAAGCGTGTGCGACGTGTTCATGTGGAGTTGTGATAACGTACTCATGCCGTTCAGATGATTGCGGCACGGTCAAAGATACGCACTGCTGATGGACTCTGGTAAGTGCGAACTTCTAATCGAGTGCTTCCCCACTGTAGTGTGGAGTAATCAGAATAATTGCATCAGGAAAGAAAGAGGATTGTTTATAATAGAACAAGGTAAATTCAAATATATCCGGATGTAAGTCTTCACCATTTCCTGTTGCGAAACCACAGACTGATTGATAAAGAGCTGTCATAGTGGTTTGGACTGGGATTGGCCTACCATGTACGTGACTGTACAGACTTCCTCTCTGATGAGAATTTATTTAGTCTATAGTAGACAGCCGAAACAGTGTAATAAGTCAGCGCACCCAGAGGAAAGTTTCCAGACGCTCTTTTACTTAAATCCACTATCGAATCGCTCTTTATGGGTCTGTTATCCCATACAATATCCTCTATGTAGCCAAAAATGTTCGTAGAATTGTGAAAACTTCTGGACTGTAGGTGATTCATCCTTAGTAAAAAAAAACGCGCCTAGGACTCATGCTGGTATAGACCAACGAGTCTCGTTAACATGGAACGGTTAACCGCTACCAGGCATAGACTGGTTGTTGCGGGTTAGTTTACCGTGCAAATCCGATACCATAAAGTCATTTAACACAAAGTCAAGTATGTTGGCAAACGTCGATGATTGGTTTACAGTCAGGCTCAATAAAATATGGTGATATCTGGAGTTTCTTCTATGAGATTCATCCGTGCTGCAAGGCATTACATCACGACATAGCCACTCCACTCCTATAGGGCTCTATGCAGGCTCGAGTCCAAAATCTTCCTACTGAGAGTTCGAGCACTGTACTGTCAGGTGGTTACCTAAAAACGCACCTAGAGAGACAAGCATCCACTGAAGGTTTTAGTTAGCGTGGGTACCGTTGCATAGCAAATGCCCCCAAAATTAACTTGCTTTGGTCACTGCCGAGCCACTCAGACTATTCACCAGCCGGATCTTAAGAAGGGTCTCAATTCATACAGCTCTGACCTATATCAGCCTGTGTCTTACCTGAAATGGCAGCACACCTAAGATCCGGTAACACATGGTTAGGTGTGAGTTTATATTTTTGAAAACGAAGAACTCCTTTCGTCACAGGATTTGAGTTTGTCAGTCAGTAAAGCCAATGAAGACAAAAAACAGGTAGAAAAATGCATGGTTACCAATGGACTGCATTCTGTGCATCAGTTCCAACCATACCAAATCTGTTACTGTTGATATTGGTACATAATCGATTAATGGATAGATAAATTTCTTTCCAGTAACAATGGCAACCAATCTCGCGTTGAGGTACTCCTGCGCCGGTGCAGTTCGGGGATGTTCATGTAGAAAATGTGATGCCAAACCTCTCATTTGAATGGCGAACTAAAGTAAAACTTCATGAATTAAAGGTCCAGAGAATTAGTATGAACTAGTACTTTAGTGAATACCAAGGGGCTAGGAAATAACATCCAAATGATCTGTGTAGTGATGAGTTCTCTCTAAGTAAATTAGTATGCTATTAGCGGCCAACGCTGGCCAAATGATCTCCTGCAGAAGAGAATTCGTCGTTTCGTAGTGCGAAAAAGAAACAGTAATTTTACGGACCCACCTTTCGCAAAATGTCAGTATCCAGACACAGATGATATATACGTAAAATATTGTTTCTTTTGTTTCGGAGGGAGAGTGATATCGGCTTTCCCAGTCGATAAAGCTTGGTCCGCGCATTTCACCTACAGTAGGCTCATCATCAGTAGCAGAGTATTTGTCAGTTAGTACGGAATAAATGTCCTGCTGTTATACCTGATTTGTTCATTAGACTATCGTACGGTTGGTCGCCTTAAATGATGGTCAATTGATCTGATATGGATCGAAGCACTGTGAGTTTGTCCTTAGATTAATTTTCAACTTCGAACGTCCGCATGCCTGCGCATGCCGGTTTTACCAAAGGGCTACTCGCAACCTGTAACCAAATTAGTTAGCTTTTCGAGGTCTCAATAGAAATGGGTAACCTGATGTCACTCCGCCTCATCAGATTCATTTTATACGTCATCTTAAATCAGTTTCACTCAATAACAGTGTATGTTTTGGTAGATTGACTGGAGACGAAATTACCTCTCGAGCTTTCGTCTAACTCAGACACTTATGGCGCCGACGAGAAACCAGTTCGTCTACCGGGTGCCAGTAGGCTCTGTGGTGGTGCGATCCATCCTGCTTTATGGGTCAGAAATGTGGCTTTCTACGCGCAGCTGATTTACGAAAGTTGTCAGTGTTTAACTATCGATGTCTCTGAGGCATTGGTCGGCTCAGCAATGCTGAGGTAATCCGCACGGTTTTAGAAAAATGAAACTCTTCCAAAATGGATGCATTGCTTGTGCTTTTTAACTTATGCCGGTTAAGACATGTATTTCGTATACCCGAGAACCGCTCTGTGCTGAGTGGGGGCAACCGAGAGTTGGACAGGGTATGACCTGAAAACGAAGCGTGAACACACTAGCCAGGGAACTCAATCGGGTTGACAGCTGTCAATTCCATGGATGAGAATCCAGAAACCCAACTTATAGGTGGTTACTGACACTGGTAGACATGACTCACCGACTCAGTCAGTGACGTTCCGCCTCCAAGGCTCAGCTGCTCAGTTTCCTCTTCCCTCAGAGCGATGTGTGACACTAACCAGCTGCCATTGCCTCCAATGCTTGACCATACGCTTCCTCATTTTTCAGTGACGCCGAAACTAGAGCAGCTGGAACCAGCGTACGTGGTTTGTAGCTCTTAAACTGAACTGAGCTGATTAACAGGTTGTTCTGAAGGGGTGTAATCGGCCTGGTCTTTGCCTCGTCAGTCAAATAGGATTATACGGAGTTGTTTCTTGGTGTTGTGTTGGGTTTCAAGTTGGGAAGCCGTCCCATTATTTTTCGTAGCTATCCTGAATTGACCAGATGAACACCCAGGGATGTTCCGATCTGAAACGGAGTTGTCCTAGATGAACGCAAAGCTCCAAGTTCCACAAGTGTTTTTGGCTATCCCCTGAAATTCGGACTTTTCATAGGCTTTCTGCTGAATTTCCTTATGAATTATTCTGAGGCATCATGGGAATGGTATCCCACCAGAAAAATTTATGTGTTTATCTTTGAGCTGGCTTTCATCGCCTTCGTCAATCTCTTTTGATTTTAAGTCGATTGTCACCAGTGTTTCATTGCTCAGAAATCGTTTACTAATAATCCGAGCTTAATATGACCCAGCTGTTTATTTCCTGACACTCGTGTTGACAGGAAACTGGTGTCTTTTCCCTTTACTACTGGTTTATTTGAACGAAAAATCCACGGACTACACACAAAAACGTTCGCTTCCTTTGTCCACGCCCACCCTTAATTGACAACCGACAATCACAGTCTGCAAACCCATCCGAGCTCAGGGTGACGGCGCTCATGATGTAAGTACGAGGTGTTTGTTTATGCTTTTCCCTGATGTTTTTTTACAGAAGTTCCTTTGAACAAGTGCTGAACAAGAATAATAACTCGAAGGTTAACAGCAAATGCGTGCATTTCGTTTTCTTTTGCTTCCGTCTAAACAGGCTCAATTTTGCTTTAATTTACCTTTACCTATTTTACATTGGACCACAAATTATCTTTTCTGCTTTTGATCGTAGACCTAGGATAGCACCAGTTTGAGTAACTTCAAAGAACACATGAACCACGTCGTGCAAACTAAGTGTTTATTGGATTCTTTGGACAAAGTCCTAGAGGTCTCCTTAAGAGAGAGACACGTCTTGGTCAACGAAAAGTTATTTGCTTGTTTCCAAAAACCATACATGACGCGTCGGCAAGGATGAATGAATATGATCCTCAATAACAGTGTATAGGTATTCAAAGAGTTCACAAATTCAAACTAATGCATTAAAACAATGGTCGTGCACAACAGTCGTTCGCTTCCGTCATCTAGGTAACCAAGATTGTATTTGCTACCTGGTCCTACTTGAAAAAAGGGGACAGATAAGGAAGCTAAAATTTGTCTTGACAAATTTACCATGAATTCGACAAATCCTAACTTCTCAAGAAATGAAGGAACACGGCCGTTCAAACGAGAAAGGTGTGGCTATAAACAAAAATACCTATCCCGAAAAACCCCATACTTGCAAATGAAGGGTAGATGAACGTCTGCGCTTGGAATGCATATTTCACAGTGGTCTAATGCACGTCACTCTGGGAGCTTGCTCTTCTTATCACACAGTACATCTGGGGTGAAAACTGGTGAAAACTGTGGAAGTCCAGTCATTGTACTCTGATTTTATCGAGTATCATTCCCAAGGCGCATAGTCACGCGTCACCAGTCCCTGTTGCCATCAGGAACATAAGGCTGATAACGACCTTTGCTTAAAAGGACTTACCAAGATCGACACGCGCGGTTAGTGTGCTCTGGAGATTTGAAACTATCCGCTGCCTACTTTGTTCCAAAAAGTTTTATATAAGGCTTATCCGATGCTCCCCAGCCGCCTGTAATTCCCTTAGGGACACTTACTGAAATGAAAGTAAAACCCATGTTATTTGTGGCTGGATTGCTTAGTGTGCTCTCATTTGTTCTTGATTGACGTGTAAGAACGAAATGGAAACCAGCCCAGCCACCAGCTGCGTCCGGAGTTATCGGCAGAAACCACCTACACAAACACGTACTTCCTCTTATCTTTACCGTGTCCACCATCGGTGACCATCCTGGTTTACACCCCTTCAACACCCTGAGTCGACAAATGAACTCTGAGTTTGTATGTGAAAACAGCTTGGGTTTGATAGCTTGTACCTTGTATTCAGAATACAGTAGTATAAACACGAGGACGACCAGTGTGCCAATTTCGGTCGATAGCGGTTCTTAAGCATTAATTCCTAAAACCAGTACATGCATATACAGGAAGTTTCGTGACTTTTCTCCACGGTTGTTTGGATATCGCTGACGGAATCTTGTGTGCACTTTTTTTGCGAATGCTGCGCATCATTACGAATATCTCTGTTACAGTTTAATCGATTGATGCTACAAACGAATGCGGCTGACGTCCTTAAACTTTGAACGCCACAATTTGCCTTAGTGGTGCCAGGATCATCCTTAGTTTGCGATGCTTCCTTTGCAAACCCAAGGCCTCACAGCCTGACGCCACAGTGTTAGTCAAGCCTTTATTGTCCGTGTTTTCAAGAAATCATCTGTAAGTTCTCTCTCACAGATGATTTACAGTTCTCTATATTGCTTAGATAAGTTATCTTTATTCGGATGTCCCGGCATTGTTACAGAGATGCATCGCGTCATCCTAGTACTCCGACTGGTCCCCACTTTCGCGTCCATTATTAGATCTCTTGTTAACCAACGTTATCCTACTTTCTTTTTTGAATGTGGTTGTTAGCCCATACGGTATCTCGTCGGCACCCCACACAGGTGCTTCACCATCATACAGCCATGTCAACTTAGATAGATAAGTACACAATGGAAAGAGGAAAAAACGAGATCGGGAAATGGACATAGGATTGGGCTACAATAGTCGTCCGTGGTAAGCACACAGTCAGATGATCACAAACTGACAGCAGGAACGCCCGTGATATCGGTTAGACGCACCATCTTTCAGTGTCCCCAGCCCAGCACAAGGAGGGTCACATGGGCCCCATACTGGGTGGTGAACAACATCAACGTCACCCAAACATTTAGTACCATCTCTCGGCCTCTTTTGCCATGTCAAACTCTGTCCAACTCTAAGTCCATGCCACTTCTAACTGGGTGATCGGTAACTCAGTATGCGTTGCACATGGCTCGACCAAGTTATCTCGCAGTGCTGCATTTTTGTTTTTGAGTGCAGTACCTTATACTTCATCAGCGCCCCGTTTCCCGATAATTTTATGGCGATTTCACTGATTTCAGTCGATTCCAGTTATAGGCCTGAGACATTGAAAGTGGAAGACTGGAACTAGGCAACTTAGTAAGTCACTTTTCCACCTGGAGGAGGCTTGTACGGTGAGGCACTCGTCCATACCCGAGTAACCGAGATCGAGTAAGGTTCTCTTCTTCCTTCGGGGTAGTGGATATTTTCGCCACATGCCTTTGTTTGAGCTGCTTTAAGGAAAGCTGGGTGGACAACTTCGTGACGATCGATTACCTTGAAAAGTGATCAAAAGCTAGCTGGACAGTTCTCTTTGTTTTCTTACGCACTCAAATACCAACAACCACTAGCGCAGTGGTTGTGCAGCATAGAGGCGCCAGAAACCACCGCCGTCTACTGCAATTATCCTAGCTGAACCTGACACTCCATGTTGGAGTGTCTCTGTGCGTGCTTAATCGACTCGGGGGATATACATCAGGTACGTCACTTAAGGTGTATCTAGGTCGTAGATTGGCCCGTATCAGAGTAAGTGATCGTGGTACTCATAGGTAGCTCCAGCTCACGTTAGAATAATCATTCCTTGTAGTGAACTTGTAGTGAAGGGACGGGTGAGCTTTGAAATCTTACAGTTGGTACCAAGTTCAGATTAGATCGACCAGCAGAGTAATGTGCTCTGTAACTTTCGCATGATGCGATACTCCTGGGCATTCATTACTGCCCAGTTTAACGACATATCAGTCACTGAGCCAGTGTCTATAGGTTTTGTGATCGTTTTGCAGCGAGAATCTCCGACGTTCCACTGTTGGGATTTGACAATCCTGCGTGCGCTCGGATATGAACAACGGTTCGATGTAGTACTGTTATCATTCCAGCCTGGCCACCTCAGTAACCATGGTAACATGATAGCGGCATGTTGAGCAACAAAGCATTTAGTTTTCAAATTCAGTTGTCGCACAAACGACTTCTTGTGTGCTTCCACTTGACAGATGGCTGTGGTGTTTGACGAGAATGGGTTGGAAGAAATACACTATCCGGTTGTCGCGCAACGGTTTATCAACCACAATGCTCAACTTTTCAAGATTTCAGTTATTGAAGAGCATGTTTTCACTACCCAGCGGCCGTCCATTAAAAACATGCATACCTGTCGTAAGTACCTTGTGCTGCTTTGCCTTATTAGTTGGTAGATCATGTATACTAATTGGGGTAACCTTATAATAGACCAAGTTTTCGCCTTGGGTCAGTTTGCTTAATAGGATAATAGAGCATTTTGCGCGCTCTTTAATAACTGGCTTTTGGTACGACAAGCATGTTTGATTGTTTTGAAAAATTATGTGATGTTTATACCAGTAGGAGTATCAGTAGTGAATTAGAAAGAACGGCAAAGTCGAAAACCAGAAGACTGTTTACTCCAGTCATTCACAGAACGACTGCGCGAATGATTGCATGATCGCCCGTTCTGTACGCCAAATGGGACACCCTGCGTTTGACCGTCTTTTGAAGTGTCTTGCCCTTTATTCACATCGCCATTGTACTACTGACTGAAATGAGAAACAACTCAGTCAGCTGGTTCTATGAATGGGAATAATTCCTTGTTGTCCCTGGGAAACTTCTGTTGCTCCACATAAAGTGGCCGCTAAGTCAATCACGGGAGACATTTGGGACAACCAGCAGCTGTTGCTTCAGGTGAACGTCTAGCTGGCTTTAGTGGAGCGCAAACGATTGGCCGGAAAAGTGTGATCATTTCTGGTGGTTGTCTTCTTATTTTCCTAGATGGTCAGCGGACCCTGTTCTTCCACACCTTCCTTGTGTCGAAAGACGGTCACCAGTATCCGCTTACTAAGGTGAGTCTGCGATATTAGTTTTCCACTGGCGGTATCAGGATGTGCATCTAGACAACTAATTATTCTGCATGGTGCTTCATTACAAAGAACTGACCAAATTCAGGACAGAAGTTAATTGTAACTAATTGTAACTAGTTGTGTGGTGCAATTGGGATGTACTTATGAAGGACGGCTAACCCCTACATCGGGTATCGTCCATCTATTTTCTGTTGCAGGTTGATCGAGGTGATGCTGTAGGGTAATGATCCAGCACTTTTCAGTAAACCAATGTTTTTCGAGTTCAGACAGACTGGTCGACTGTCAGGGTTGGATGAGTTGTTACAAGGCAAGTGTTGCGATAGTAGCTCAGAGTCGTCCGTTCAATGAAGGCATTCTGGTGTATTTTGTTCAGTTCCTGCAATTATGTAAGGTTCCGAGCGGCTGATTGCAACGTTTGAGACAACCAGATTAATAACGTTATTTAGTTGTAAACCCCGGGTGGTAATCACTTCAGGAGGTTTGGGTTCGTAGAATTAATAGGTAGCCTACAGCATCAGGGCGTGCACAAGAACCGGTTTACTGAAATCTCCCATTATTCATTATCCAATCCGAGAAAGTGACGTCACATCTTGTTTCCAGGTTATTCTGGGTGCTGGGGCAGCTTAATAGTTCCCAGTTTCGGCCGGAATTCCTTATTAACTTATGCTTCAACAAAAGCACATTGGTCTGAGGGTTACACCTGTTTTCATCTCCACTTCTGGAATGAAGTGTGAAGTCGTATGACCACGTGGTTACTGATAGATACCGTAAGAGCAGCCAGCATCTACGGTTAAGTGGCATGTCTTTGCAACACTGAACAGTTAGCTCGGTGCAGCAACACAGTATATTAGGGTCGCCTTATGACGGTTGTATTGAGAACCAATTTGTTCCCAATGATGACAAAACTACTAAATTTCATGTGGTCTGAGGACACTACTGGAGTTGGACAGGGATTATGTCTTTCACCGACTAAAGCAACATGCAAAAATTGCACGCAACTTACACATTCACCCACATGGAAATCTACGCTTGACTGCAACTTTCCACCTTCCATCCATTTAATCAAAATGACGATGTCGCACTCCACCTATCCTCTAGGCCAACCGCCTTCGTGACAGTCAAACGGAACTCCTGGTATCAATACAACAGTGACTGAACTCCTGACCAGCAACAAAGTAACCGCAGCGAGCTTGTGTGGTTACCTTCATCCCTAGGAGCAACATGCTCAGCTCGGTGACTACCTCACAATCTTCAAGCCAGATATGTTTTATGTTCATGATAAAAATTAATTGGTAACAGTCCAGAATAAATGAATTTAGAGCGCACCATGTGATGGCTGCGAGGAGGATGGTAGTTGTGGCAACAAGGACCCAAGCTAATTCAATCGAACAACGTTTCTCATCTTTTTAACAATTAGTTAGAAATTACTCAAGAAATTATGAGAACTGGACATGTCTGCTCCTACAGTTATGGTCAGATATGTTACCTGTTCTCAGCAGCTCTGATCTTTACCCCCTAATATTTATTTAAAAAAAAGAGTGAAATGCTAAGCGATCACATAATAAGGATCCCTTGTTTTTTGTGTACCATCCTGCTCTCCGCCATCACATGTTCCCGAACACGACGGGCCTTGTTGTCTGTTACAAATGAACTCACCGTTTGTTGGCCGCTTCACGCGCTCCAGTTTGACAACTGTGTATGTGTCGATATGACCGGGGTTATCATTACTGCTTGCACATCGGGTACTAACATGGGAAATTCGGCAAAAATGCTCACTGTTCCCAAGCCTAACAAACATGAAAACAACGAGATCGACGCATACCCAAAAACCGAATCGCACCAGAGCAGCTCAGTGGCGAGTCGCTGACATCGGTATCATCAAGTACACAACAATACAAACGGTATTTCCACCCCAAACAGCATTACGTACTTAGTCGTTTCTGAATTCTCACTAGACCTCTGAATTGCGTTGCGTCTATTTGCGATTTACGTGACTGTTTCGCTGAAATATGAAGAAGCCATTATGCAGCCACAACAATAACGTCTTCTCCCAAAAAGTAAATTGTGACAACCTCTTCCTCATAAGTGACTATTCAGACCGTTTTCGGGGTTCTCGTTTGGTTTACCTTCCTCAGTAAGTTGTGCCCTTGAGTTGATTGCCTTTCAGAACTATATTTCAACATATTTTTACTCAACGGTGTTCTCGATGACATTTTGAGAAAACGATTCAGCGACGAAGAAAGTAGCTCTTACTGGCAAACTGACATAGGATGATGTAAATCAGTTCCTGAGATGAATTCAGGTTTATTCTACCCCAAAATAGCTTAATAATATCTTACAAATGATACGAATTCTCGCCACAAAACTCAGCTATCCAACGGTGTTCAATCCAAAGTGGGTTTAATTCGACTTGCATGACGATAAAAAGCAGGCGATCGTTGGTGATATTTTGTTATAAGCTGACGTTAGCAAGGAGTATATTGAATACACTATGGCATTTAAAGCGTAATTCAATGATGACTCCAGGTTTCCGAGGTTATGTCGCACGTGATAAAGTCTAAGAATTAGAAAAACCGCAAATACGCCCGAAAGATATTACTAAATTCTTTGTTTCGGCGGACAGCTGAGCTAAATATTTACAGAAGATCAGTAAGTAAAGCAATATCTGTAATTCGTGGTTAATGAAGCCGTTCGTTTTTTTTAGATCTCGTCGCGACATTTCGTAGTCACACAAAGCTGTCGTGGAAACCAACTGCGCACTGATTCTGTCAAGGAGAAACATTTTTCTCTCATGAACAAGCATTACTTTCCCATTTAGTATATCTGAAAGGCTCGACATGTCAACAGGATACCGTGGCACATCGGTAGACGGGTAGACGTATGGCTCTCACCAGTGAAGCCCACAGATTCGTATCGCGTAGATGTTGACCTTCAAACACGCGCATTCGGTGAACATTGGTGAGGCATGTGTTATTTGTGACTGTGGTCCTCTCATGTACGGTTCAAGACAGAGACTGCCCCAGGCTCACAGAGAAGCTAATGGTGTAAGGAGGAAAGCTCTCCGCCATCGAGTTATTGGAAAACAACTAAACGGTTACAAACCATTGGACAGGAAAGCAAACAACTCATATGCACCTTATTTTTAAAAAGTGAACATCCTCAAGCGTCTTCTTGAAATTTCGTGGATATTCATTGACTATCACGGAAGTGTTCACGAACGCTGCAAAGCAGTTCCAAGGGTTTCATAGACGTGAGGTGGAGATACGAGAAAACCACATAGTACTCGCGTGCCTCCTCAGTGGTACCAGCCGTACCAGGCTGACAGAAAAAATAATAGTCTTATCTGTTGGCGATCTTGCGTACTATAGGTAGCAGAGTTGCACTTATCGGTTGTTGGGTTGCTGCTTAACCTGCTTGCATCAACCCTTGATTTGTAGACAGCGCTTTAGTTGCCTAGCTTCAGTAATTCGCCTTTTGAGCCGTATGCTAGCAGCAAAGAAGCAAGTAACTCGATTTTACTTCTAGTGCCTTTCCATTTTTTAAGCTGTATCATGCATACCTGCGTGCTTATGCACCTCAAGGTAACTGGTTAGTTAGCCTTGGTTGTAGCCTTGGTTCATCTTATCAGAATGGTAGTGACTCATGGTATATATCTACTTTATTCCACTTTTAATAACAATGATGGATGCATTGTCTGACAAACATTTCCGGTTGCCTATCATGCAACAGCTGGATCCTAACGATAAATTGGGATCCATTGTTCCGGAAGAAGATGAAGTGTTGTTTGCAAAGATTGCTACCAAAGTGCGACAAGACTTCTGCCTAGATCTATTTAGCGTCGATGTGATCGAATGTGTAGAACAGGGCGCGAATACGAAAAATGCTGAAGACGTGTGCGAAGGCCGTAAACAACGGAAGTTTGCTGTGATCGATGTCAATCCATTGCCCAGTGAGTTACTGATTACTCCGTGATTATCGTTTTATGCAACTTCTAAAATTCTTGTAATGTTACCGTAAAACATGATTCGCATCCCATGTGAAAGCCAAAGTAGTTTTATTGCATTTGAGAATAACCACGAGCTCAATGCACATTTGAACTTGTAGCGAAGTTCCCCTCTAACTTGTGATCTAAATAACCCAATCTGTTTGGCTGTTTGCCTGACAATTCCACGGACGTGTTGTCTTCTGTATTTACCAGCGGATGGAAGGAGTTGTCAACTGCGGAGCTGATTTTGCTAGTCCGGTTGGTCACTGTGTTCTCTAAACTAACACGAGCAGCAGAAATAAGAGAATCACTCACCTTTTGATATGTAATTCCTTTGCGGAACATGGGGTCTAGTTGGATTTCCATGTTGAACCCCCCATTGGTTAGGCAGTGCCTTTGTTTTATACCGACTGGTGAGTTATATGGAACTTTATACTTGTAAAAACCTTGCAGGAAAGACTATTCCATATGATTTGCCAAAGACTTCTATGAATGCTCGGCAGTTGGGCATGCCGGGTTCTTTCGGCAATTCTTTTGTCGGATGACAAAAGAAGATTGAATTCTACCATTTCCATTTCTTTATGAACATGCCAAGTCGGATTTTATTTTTTTATTAAGCTTAGTAGGCTAGCATTTTTCCGCAATTCTTTCATTCTCGTCGGCAGGACGCACTTAGCGAATCTTTCGAACCCACACCTGACGGATAGGAGTTTGAACACCCATTTGGTTGCAGGTGCATGACCGACATCATGGTTAACCCGTACTTAGACGTGATGTATCACTCACTCATGTGATTTACGTTCTTCAGCTTTGGTTTTAGTTGTGTTCCTCTATGACGCTTCGGAATAGCTAGCTTTTTAGAAAGCCACTGTCTCGGAATATAGTTTGTCCAACCCTTGAGAGAACGCGCTCTTGAATGCTCAGCTTCAGGAGCAGTTCCATGGTATCTATCTAAAATTGCCATCTTTTTCAGCTTTGTAAACTGTTGAACATTCAAAGCAAGAGATCCATAACATAGTGTACAAGCGATATGTCTCACTTATACTGACTGCAGCGGACAACCTACTTTTCGTAAGACTAAAAATAGTTTTTCACGGTCGGTACAACCCACGTACACTCCACCAAATAAGTGAAAATCTATAACAGCGTTGCACGAAAGAATTCCATCATCATCATTATCAGCTGTAAGAACCGCGTACTTGTCTGTATCTGCTGTATCTGCCACAGTTTCGTTCACCGCACGAAATACCAGGTCTTCGATCGGACGATTTTTTCCGTCAAACATTCATTTCGCCCACAAATGTGTCCTACGATAAATGCACTTTTCTCTTCAAGGTTACAAAAACGTGCCGCACTTTCATCACCATCTGGGAAACCTTATCAGAAAGAAGTTATCACTACCAACAATACCGTTGGAAGACACGAATTAAATGAACTTTTCCAGTCCGGCTCCTTAACATATCATCCCGAATCTTTCTCCAACGTTTCTTCGAAAGATTCTTGGCTTATTATGGCTCGAGAAATTTTATCAGCCTTTTTCCACTCTGTGTTCTTGTTTTCAAAAGACTACCTCCTTATTTTTGACCTTGTTTATGAATAGAAATTCAGATTTGTAAATTCACAAGTGGAAATTTGATGAACCCTACAAGAAATCTTCCCGCTTTTTTCACATGTCAGAATGAACAAATCACCCTAGATGGTATTAGTTCACAAGGTATTTTGGTTGGTTTTAATAAGTGTCTACTTCCTTAGTTCAAACTGCCGATTTTAACCTTGCAGTGCTGTCAAATTTTACCGGGAATCTAAACATTCCCTTTTGGAATCTGACGAGTCTTACGGACGCTGGAAGCCTAGTGTTATCCGGCAGATAGAATGACAGCTATACTCATTTATTTGGACTTCAGTAGCGTATGTCCTCGAAGGACGACGTGGGGTTTCTCATATATATATATATAACTTTACTCAAGTGCTATTAAGTGCCCTGCCGCCATTAGTTAAGGCGTTATCTCCGGCCTGCGGGTACCTGTAGGGCTCCACAAAATCTTCCCCGTTGCAAGCACTATATCACAATTCTCTTGCGCTCAGTCACCCAAATCACTACCCCTGGACTACGTTCATGGAATACACCGGTAGATTTACTGCCTCAAAGTAAGATGCGTGGTGATTTTGGTGCCTTGACACGTGATCCAGCAGTTAGCAACATCGGTGGGTATATGGATGTTGCAGTAGACATGTAAATGATCGCAGTAAATGCTCACTGCACTGATCAACGTGGTATAAGTCCATAGGCCTAAGTCTCTGTACCAAAAATAAAGTTGACGGTAACTCGGGGACTACGCCTACCTGATGATCTTCGAGAAGAGCGGAACCGGTGTGGACTGCCAAAGAATTTTCAGCAACCCTATGAGCAGAGTGTTGCGCCTACACCCATAACAAATCTAACTTAGGTTAACTGCTTTAAATTAGCCACTTGACGGCAGTTATTTGAAGCTGTACCAACAAAAGTTACTTATCGGCCTGCCGGCCTGCAGTACTAGGCTTCCCATATTCCTTTCCATTCGGTGAAATCACAGGGTACTACACGAGCCCCTGAACCGTCGTTGATTTCATGTCGTAAAGGATACTAGAATACGCATCACAGACGACCATGTTCAGCCTCATTGCCTTGCAAAGGTGCACTTGAGAGCGACAGTTCCCACTTGATAACGCATAATAAAACAAGAAATGTCAATCGTACTGGTTACGAATCGTACAAAAAATAACAAGAGCTGTGAAGTAGAGACACTGACTTAACTGGTAGCACAATTTCTGGAGGTCTTCAATCTCACGACCAAATTACCAAGTCGCTCAAAACAGCTCACCCAGGTTACGAAAATGTTGAACACCGCGGTTGAAATTGACGTTGGCATCAGAATATTGCCCGATAGTTCGCACTTTTGACACACCCTGGAGCTTGGGCGACAAAATATATTCACCAAATTGAACAGAAAATGTGTGGTATCTAAGGGACTTTCAGCCGTTTGGGGGTGTTAGGTAAATGCTGTACTCAACGTCCGTAAGTCCAGTGACAGGCTTATGGAAGCAGTTACATGAACACGCCAGCGAATGAACGCGTTCGAGCTACCAATATTTAGACGTTGTTGAACCGCTAAATTTTTTTCCAGATCTTTAGAAACAATATGTTAGACTATGTGATCAGTGCAATTCTGCAATCATTCTAATCATTTCTAATGGGATGTCGTTTAAGGAACAAGACACATAAAACACGCTTGGGTTCATGCACGTTTTGCAGTGAAGAATTCACTGACATTGAATCTCAAGGTGAACTATATCAGCAAATTTAAACACAGGGTAGTTCGTGGACAGAACTCAGAGGACACTGGCTATAGTAGTCAGAAGATTATAGTCAAAGCGTAATGACCAGTACGCAATTTTTAGTTGCGGTTTCCATGAATAAAAGATCAGTGAGCTTATATTCTGTCTGATTTCGAGTTAATCTGTTAACCAGTCGCTCTTGGCGAAACGGTTGAGTGTTTAAGCTACTAACCAAGAGTTCGGGGTTGGAGCCCTGGGGGCTGAAAACTGCCGATGATTCTTAAGATTTAAAATGGCTGCACAGTACTTATCGGCTTTTCAGCATAGACGGGCTTCATTTACAAAATGAAGACTCAGTTGAGTGCATACTGATGGCAACTATGTTGTTTGTTCGCCCCAATAAAGCCAGATAGGACACTTATTAGTTATCTCGGCCCACAACACTCACGGCTTCCGGAAATAGGAAACTGGCTCATGTTCGTGATAACACCACGAGCTTTTGCTTATGCGGAAAACGGTTTGGTGTGTGTACTATAAGGTACCCTGGCCTTAAAATCCATGAAAGTTCATGGTGGATGTTTAGCATGCCAAACATGAAAACTCATACACTTCATATGCAGGAAGTACTAAAGTGACCGTAGAACGTTTATAGGATGTGCAACTGTCACTAAACTGCTAAAAAGCAAAACGCGCCAGGCAATTATTTTCAGCAAAGAACACAAAATCTTTCGGTGAAATTTCAGATTATTCCATACCCGCACAATGCGTCATCCTGGACACTAACTAAAAACTTTCTGGTGTGATAATTCAGCCTTTATGTCACTCAAAAGTCTTTTGAACTCCATTCAAGCATGGAGGCCACTCCGACTGAAATCGGATTCCCTCAAAGCGTCTGCTTCAGGACTGAAATTTTTGTTTTCGAATTTTTCATTGGGCAGTGTGACTTGGTTGTATCTCTTTGACAGTTTTTAGGGACGTGGCTATTCTCTTGTCACATGTCCAAACTAGCCATAAATGGGATGAGTCTTTATAGTCAGACGATATCTCGACGTTCGGAAACATGACAGAAGGAATTTTCCGTGAACTGCGCATTCGTGAGGGGAGAACGCAGCGAAGTGAGGGGGCATTTACCACAGTAATGATGTCTCACCTATGAAAATGTGGGAATTAAGTTTCGTACTTATATCGGAATAACCAGACGAACTAGAAATCCAGAATTCAGCGCAGCGTAACAAAGCAGCAAGTATGTATTCGAATTGGCGTATATGTGCAGCATATGGAATATTAAAACAAGAGAATAATGAATAGAGAAATGAAGAGAGTATCAGTCACGTTCATGACAGAAAAATAAAAAATCTTATGCACTGCGCCTTGTTCCTGGGTACATGAAGAATGGCATACCGAACTGGCAAGAAATCACAAGACCCAACCAGGATGAGGTTAGGGCTGCATGAGCGAATTTGTTATTAGCTCACCGACTGCGTCGTTATCTATTTAAAGTCGTGAGGCAACAATGTTTAAGGACACACTACAGTTAACGTGAAAAGAACGGATAGGCATATTCTGCACAGCGTTCATTCATCTAGAGTATCCGTTTTGGACGGATTTCGTCAGCAGGCTAAAATACTCTGTGTTACTCACGAGATATGCATTGATGACTGATCGCAATGACTTGAAATAGATCAACAATGCATCCCACCATTCAGGTGTAATTTTCATTTGTATCGGGATCAGTTTATTCATCCTAGTTTGATTTTTGTTATGAGTAGACGTTAGAGTAGCGTTACGTTCCGTTCTCATCAGAGGCTAGTGTAAGTTAATATCCTTGACCGTACGGACATCTGAACTCTGGTCACAAGACATACAAGACAGGCTAGTATCTCAGCAGCACGCGCCGAATGAACCTGAATAATCACGTCCGGACAAGTGAACACACTTCGCTTTAACGATCTGTGATTAGCAAAACACCCTGGGTGAGAAACTAGCAATTTTGTTTATCGACCTACTGTCGCCAGGGTCAACTGGATAAGAACACAACAGTCTCCAACCACACACGTTATTTGTGTGTAGCAAGATACAAATTCTCATCTCCACATGGACACGTTAGGTTAAATTTGACTGATTCTCGGGAATGTTAAGTGGGTTCTGGGCCAACATAATGTGAACAATGTACGGTAAAGGTGCTGGGCCGATGGACAGCAGCGTTGCCTCCCATTTTAGTGGTCAAGAAAATGTGCTTTCTCTTTGAAAATAATCAGTAAATTTGAAGGCAGAGTTTTCTTTGGAGAACAACCAAGCGCCACTATCGACGGTATACTATTCTCGTGAAATTGGTTGCGACCTTCATTGTTTATTGTCCCGTGGATTGGCCTAATCGT
Source organism: Opisthorchis viverrini (assembly GCF_000715545.1). NCBI lineage: Eukaryota > Metazoa > Platyhelminthes > Trematoda > Opisthorchiida > Opisthorchiidae > Opisthorchis > Opisthorchis viverrini. Next base: position 114,558 of record NW_008751929.1, on the reverse strand, counting down.
GCATCTGATTGTTCATTGATTTGAAGGTCTTCAAACTCGTCCTTGTTTTTCGAAGCCCACGGTCAAGGCCTTCTATCGCATCAGTGTCGCTTCGGTTACGTCATGTGCCCCATTGTATGAACTTCACATGTTTCGATTCCTGGTGAAAGGATGTTTGGTTTGACGAAGTAACTTAAGGAGTGTCTGTTAAAAACCGTGAATTGGTGGCGTTTCAAATTTGTACTTAGAGTTGCAGGTGACTTCTCGTCAGTTTTCGGAGGATGTTTAGCTATGCGAGGATGTGGGAGCTTGACTACCACTTTCAAGAGATACAAAAAACGTCCGGTCGATGCCGTCTTCATACAACTGTAAAACTGAAGATTTTCACTGGTAGTGAAGTTTTTGTCCTGCTGTTTTTCGATGCACGTTTGGCCCCATAGTTTGTCTTCGGGCATCTTCAGTCAATCCCTAAAAAGTGCTTGACTTGGGCCTACCATTAGAACTTGATTTTATAGGCAGTCTTTAATTTGACAAGTGTGAATTGCAACGAGCCGACTCGAGAAACTCAAGTGACTTATGGGATTGGCTCACTGTAGCCGACGATTAGGGTGGCCAGTTGTTCATTCTTTTAGGACACTAGCCAAAAGTATCTGCCTGAAAACTGCTTAATCTGTATTGCCCACAAACTACGTTCTGATTTGTAACGCGCAGCTTGCAGAAACGTATATTTTGGGCACGTATTTTGGTTGGACAAGGAGAAGCGATAAATTTCTGGACTTTCACCATAATTCATTTCGAGGGTAGCTCTGCGGTTCGGCATTAGGACTAAAATCTTCGGAAAGGAAATGATGTGCGCCCGTAACATCATTGTTCGTTTTCCTTTCAGTTTCGACTATGAGTGAGCCGGCGCCCACCCCTCCGTCAGAGTGGCATTGATATGGATCTGGCCAGTGTATACCTACATGCTTCTTGTCCGCACTAAGAAAATTAAACAACACTGCTCGCATTCTCTCTTTTGCTGCAATGTTACTATGCAAAAGAGTCTTCCTATTACAGTTTCTGAAATAATTGACCTATGAGACTCACAGGCTCTGTTACAAGCAAACATAAACAAAACCAGTGGTGGGTTGTTGAAGAGGTTTTGGTATTCTTAAGAGTAATACGTTCTGTCAAGAAATAAGGAGATTGCCAGTTCACCACATATCTGTCCCAGTTTCTTTCACAACATCTATCGCTGGTAATTCACCTCTTGCTAACAGCTAGACTCATCAGCAGGTCATTTTGAGAGTGCAATCTAGCATGGAATACTAATTGATGACAGGGAGACGGTGTGTAGAAAAATGTCGAGTATGGTAAATCACACGTCGGTGAGACAAATGACAGCCAACGTCGGAACAGCTGTTGTCAACCGCGGCGGGAAGACTGATTTATGCGGTGTTAAAATGTTCTTGTTTCAGTACAATTGGAATCAGAAACTCACTGGACAAACTCGAGCAAGTCAACCCGCAATTACACTTTACTAAAGCAAGCTTGGTGCCTCAAAACTAATGAAAACAAGGGTTGTTACCATGCCAGAAACACCTGGGATGGGTAGTATCAGTCTTGAGGCATTTTGCTGCTGGATAGGACCGTAAACAGTACTACAAATAGGAAAACTCGCACTTACTATTTCAGTATTAGATTTTAATATTATTTCCTCAGACTGTGGAACTAGCCAAGTGCAATGACCTACGCTGCGTCCATTTTGCTTTGGGTGCATAAGGCGGCGAATAATGAGTCTGTCATCTGACCGAGTGACTATCGCAATCTTCGATGCAGATTGCGCAGACAGTTTGACCGTCGAATGTGCTTAACCGTCAGTGTTGAATGTCGTTCACAGTCCCTCAATGAATCCGCTGGTTGCTTGGTTTTGAACCGGGTAGTCAGTGAAGGAACAAAACAATGAAGTCTTACGTCTAAGTGCAGTGAAGAGTATGGTTCTGTAGCTTATTCAGTTAGCTCTTTTTGACAGCTTTTTTATAGCTTCCCTCATTGAAATGACCGTCAATTAAACCACTTAACCAAAAAACAATGGAGCGTACGAAATAGTTTAGGTCTTAGCCTACTTCTTCGATAATATATACGCTTATACAGAAGAGATACACCAATTGGAAGTTTGTAAATAAAAGATAGACAAAACGTTGCTTAAGTGGGAAGAAGAGTCGTACAGTTGTTTCATCTTGTTATCGACCGCCAATAGTGAGGGAATGAGCCAAGTACCAGCTGATGAAGAAATCTTTCACGCCGATCAATTCACTGGCATCAGATGATTTGCCAACGATCTGGCTATTGGACAGAGCGTTTTAGATGAATTGGCTGAAGAGGTGCTGTGTAGTGACATAGTTTCAGACCAGAAAGCAATGGCAACATGTTCACATTGGGGAAGTCTGCAGAGAGAGTAGACGCTAGAGTGTTTAACGTTCGATTCCACGGCACTAATGAAGATCTTCAGTTGCTGTTCCAGATGACAGCACCACCCACTGCATGACTCCTAGTCCACGAAGTTCGATAAGGGCACTGATGTGTACATACTATACTTTCGTACTTTCAACTCAATGATTCAGTTTTGTAGACGTTTGTCAGGAATAGGCGAAGAGCTGGGCAGAAGACTCGATTACCTGTGTGTAAGCGTACAACTTTGGCGAGCCCTACCAACGTGATTTTTGCATTCTTTTTTTATTCGTTGATTAAGAAAGGCCATGGAGCTCCGATACCAAAAGCCGCAACGTCGTCAGTTTAACTCAATCATATTGTGCAGTCGAACAGTGGTGTGGCTAACACATATATGATACCGTTTCAATAGGCGTCCACACCGGTCAAGCTAAAGTTTAGGATTTTGAGGGGTTGTTCATATTTTTGTTAAGTAAATTTGATTTGAATCAATTCCTTTTTGGTCATTTTGGAACCCTGATAGGTCATTAGTAATCTTGTGGAGACAAAGTGTGGACGATTACATAGTGAGTCCTACTAAAGACAAAAGACCTGTGGTGACTGAACTCTACAAAATTCAATAAAAAATTTTCGCATGCTAGTAAGGTGAGTTCGTAGCGTGAGAACCATCATACCAAGCAAATGAATAGAGGGCTGACTGGCTGACTGGCCGATCTCATTTGTTGGTAAGCCGTGTTTAAGGCACCGTACACCTGCGCATAGTGACAGACCGCTGATAGTTTGCGCGGTACAGAATATGGTACTACACGCAAGTCACTGAAGTCGACGTGAAGCCGAGGGATTGTACTTAGGGGTTGAAAGTGCATAAGCCTGTAAAAGCCAACAACCCTGCCTAAACTTGGCTGTATAGCCGTGGGCATTGACACCGGCTGCTTGTTTACAGTCGATGCACAGTTATCATCCGTCAACGCAGTAAACCGTCCGTCTCCCAGTAATCGTGTAAGCGTTATCGGGAGCTGGCGATTAATACCTTCAAAGTGGCAAAGGATAACCTAGCAGTATTGCATTAAACCTGCGATCAGTGACGCCGTCACCCCTAGGATGACAGTGTCGGTGAGTGGTTATCAAAAGACAGAACAACCTTACTTAATTTACAATAGGTGGACCGGTGAGTACACTGACGGCCAGCAAAGTAAGTGCGTCCATGTGTTGTGTAAGTTCACAATGGGGATATTCAGCCTGTTTGGAGTCTTTTGTCTGTTTTTGAGCATTGCAAGCGTCCTGTCTTCAGGCTTCCCACGACTGGTTAAATAACCGTTATTTAGGCCATTCAGTCGAACCCTACAGGGCCCATGGCAGAACGTTAAGCTCCCACGCTTTCTACTTGATTTAGCCGTTGACGGTCACCATCTTTTTTTAACGATTTGTTGCCCATCTACGCCCTAAACAACCTGGTTTAATCATTCTCAGCAGCTGCGCCTCACTGCATGTTGGGTGTACGTGAAGGAAACTGAATAGAAAACTGAAAACTCAATATGAAATCGCTAGTAGGTGCGATTGGCTGCCACACCTCAAAGTCTCTTTACAGATCGCAGTTAGGTCATACTATATCGACACAGTCTTGCATCAACTCCGAGGCAAGGGAAAACGTGATCAGATGCTATTCCTCTATTCTGTGCGACCAAAGCAGTTTGTTCACATTTCTGAACTCCCCTGGTTTGACCCATCCGGGATTTCACGTACATGAACATAGAACAAAGTCTCTTCTGTTCCGTATGTATCCCAGTGTCATCTTATTAGGGATATTGTCTCAGGGATTTATTCAAGTCCAGAACAGTAGCTTCCTTGCTTGGTTTGTGACCACGGTTCACTTGTCACCCCCAAGTCTTAACCTCTCATTTGTACAATCTGAAGAAAAGCCATCCTAACCATACATTCGTCAGCTCTAGTATCTTCTGCCTAGAAAAGGATATTTTTGATAAGCAACTGAGTTTGAATATCGTCAAAGTTGCTGCCGAACAGACTATCTTCACACTGTTTTTGTCACAATTTGGGTGACAGTCGACATCCATAGTTTCCAAACCCCTGAAACAGTCCGATCCCCCGGACTATAACGTTTTCGAAAGATGACTCAAATGAATCCACCTAAAACTCTTGTTCACGAAAGTGTGCTTCAACTTGATATGTTCCACCAGGCCGTTTCATGTTTCGTTTGGTACCACATTCGAGATATCGTAACAGGTTTTCTAAATGCAACACACTGCTCACAAGTTCGAAGAGTTTCTAGCAAACGATATATATTCACGCTCAGTGGTAAATAATCAATAATGAGCTTCGTGTCTGTAGGAAAGTTACAGTTGGTAAACTACCAGACACAAAATAGCTAAGCGAGACATTCAGCATTCAGATATTCAGCCGTATTTTAGCCACAAAAGTCGAACAATCTGTAAGGCGACGCATATATTGGAAATGTTGAAAACGATCACCAAAAAAGTCCAGGTGGATAAAATTTGAAGTGAACTGCTATTTTTTGAATTTCCAAGACTGTTGGTCTCACTCCAAAAGAATCCACCCTTGAGTTTCATGACCTGTTAGCTATATTGCTTTTGGTCACAATATATGTGGCTTTCTGTAAACGCTAGATACCTACAGCTGAATAGGATAACGTGCAACAGCATTCAGAATGCAGGTTAACTTAGAAACGATCATTGTTTCTAGAAAAAATGTTTACATCTACTCAAGTCTGCTTCGTCGTATATCCATCGGTGTCTCAGAATAAATACTTAAAGATTATGTACTGATAGAACTATAAATGCACCTCACAGCTTACGAATTAAAGAAGCGATAGTAATTCTATAAACAAATACAGAAACCTCGTGGGGTGACCTGTCTGAGGTGGGACATAAATATTGCCTTGGAATAATTTTGTGACAAACGAAAGTGGAATACTGGGCAAGTTATCTACACACACATAAAGATGCACAACTATCAAGTTTGACAGAATACGCCTAATTACGGTGAAACAAGTTTAACCTTAGATTCTGTAGATAACTAGGTTGTCAGGCTTACTTACTGCAGTATTAGGCGGATATCATACTTACTATGCTCACAGGTTTGAATACTATGGTATCAAGTTTAAACACAACTTGGGGCTGGAATTCAAGCTCATGTCTGTTTAAACTTTCTCATTCCTCCAAACAGGCTGGTTTGCTGGCTTGGGAAGTAATGCGATATTGGGTTATGCACCGCCTGGAATTTAGCTCTCGATTGTATGAAATGCTGTGGTCTAGCGCTCCCCAATGTAAAAACGCTAGGAGAATTGTGCTACAAAAAACTCGGCATGAAATGTGATGTCATTTATTGCAAAATACTCTATAGGAAAGTGATCAGTATCCCATGTAACTAACCCAACAAACTGTCACTATCTACGAAGTAGTCGTCGTATCGATCGCTGAGGCCAAGTGTAAAAATCGTACCATCCGTGAACTTGGAAGGCGTCGTCGGATTTCTCACGTAGTTTTTCACGACGCCATGTGGTTTGGAAGGTTCATAATCCGAGCTTTCATCGGAAGAATCAGCAGTACAGTGAATTCTTCTTTCAGTTTCATCCAAACTCTTGTTCCAAATCACCATTTTGTCTAGTAGCTTTGCGGCTTTTTGCGGTTCATGCGTGATCAGTTTGCTGGGTTAAATGGACAGCAAAGGCTGTTAGTTATCACGTATACATATGATTGTATTAGGGGAGTTTTTCCTGCAGGAATATCAGAGCGTCATGCGAAACTAGTTCTAAATTGTAAATGTAAAAGTGGTGCAGCAGCGTGAAAAAACCGCTTAGAAATGGCAAGCCACAACGGATTAATATATGAAAGATTCTACATCTTTTTATCAGGAACGAAAGATAAGTATAGAAAATTTCTCCCGTTTCTACAGAGATTTCGACTCTTACGTGGGATTAATCTATGCTGGAGGGCCAAGAAGTATTCTACCGAAGCAGAGTGGTGTAACTAATGTGCTGAAAAACCCCCTTTGATATGACGAACGTTAGTTCGACTGGAAGGAACAAAAGTGGATACTGTGACGGAGTGGTTGGTATAAGAAAGTAAAGTGAAGAACGGAATGATTGTCTCTAACGGGTAGTCAACTGAAAACACACTGGCATTCAACATTGAATCGAATTTGTGACTACAAACGGTAAGTTTTGGCACTCACTTTACCAAGCGCATTAACTCCACAGCGCGATTTTGTCCAAGGGGTGGACGGTAGGGTTTTTGCGTGACCACCTGAAACGCACTCAAATTTCGCTTGCAGATACTGATGGCTTCTTGATGTCTCTGTGCGACAAGGTGTGTAAAAAATAAGTACGATTGACGGTAACGGAAGTTTGGATTGCAAAACCACATCGAGGAACTTCTGTAGTGTACAATAGTTAAAGCCAGAACTCAGATGTCAAATGGTATAAAGTGGTGAATCTTCATATGAATATTTTGGAATTCGAGTATTTTAGCGCTGCTTGAATGAATATTGCTGGAGAGGGGCCCATTAGTCCCCAACCTGATCCTCCTGGATTCGGAAATTCGGTCCATTAATTTGTGTGAGGATGCCCTTTCCGTCATGTGTCAATAAACAGAACACGTAACATCATTGCTGCAACATATAGTTCGACATATAGTTTAAAAGCAATGGGGAAATCTCTCGAAGTAAGGTGTTTGCTTGTTAAACGTCAATTATCTAGTGCTTGTCAAGTTCCAATGAAGTCTCACTTCACTTCTGATGTGTCTTTGTCAAAATTCATATTACATAGTTCCATATTTGGGCTTCGAATTTGAATCGAACTCTTAAGTATACATGGGAGAACATCCACTCGACTTACCTATTCGTGGAAGAAAAGACTCAGAAATCTGGCAGAGCAAGTTGGTGAGGAGGATTTTACTACTCTCAGAGATTAAGGAAGTCCGTTCGCACCACAATACTGTCCAATCAGTGACACTTAAGAGCACGAAACACAAACGGGTAAATCATTCAGGACTCCAAGACCGGTGCACGACAATTTATCCGCGAGAAGTCACCCTACGCCTAGTCGCGGTGGACATCCCAAGCAACTACTATAGTCAGAATGCGAGTGAAAACATTATTGTTTTCGTGATCCGTTCTTTTGTTTAATATGGATAGGGGTTTATGGAATGGAAGATGATGCGGTATCCTCGAGAGAAAATGTGGGAACTATTTACATCAAGATCCATTGATCGGAGTCGCACGCATTCAATTGAGCAGACCATCGGGGTTCCAGTGCACTCAAGGTCATTTTCTGAGTGCATTGACTGAAGGTTCATGAAAGAATAACAGAAAGTGACATTGAAAAACATCTTAGTAGGTAGGTAGGCCTGTGCCGAAGACAATCGCAGACAATACCAGTGGTCGGACAAGTGAATATCATGACCAGAATTTAGAACAATTCCTTAAACACTGCACTGAACGGCGTACACGGCTAATACGACGTAAGCTGAGCATTGTGTCAGCTCTGATGCATTCCGTGGTCACTTTATCACAGAATGTATCGATTTTCATGTCAGACCCAGAGAAACTCAAGGCAATTCTAACTAGACCGGCTCGGATGAACGGAAATCAGTACCAAAGCTGAACTAAATGGTGAGCGAATTGAATCCATTTCTTTCCCATTTGGTTGATCCAACGGAACTGCTTCGAAAATTGACACTCAAGGAGTAACCATGGTATGGGGACAATATACGAAAGTGCACGATTGAAAAGATTAGGGAAGCAGTGACAGGTGTCAGTATTAGTATGCTAATGATGGTATACGACAACCCGCGTCTGCCGCTTGTTATAAAATGCAATGACAGCCGACAATGTCAAAGTGCAGTACTTCCGGAGGACGGAAATCCTTTGGACTACAAGAAGAGAAGTTTAACACACTCAAGACGTAATTACGCTCAGATGGAAAACGAACAAGCGGCGATTGCCTTCGTACTTGAACTCCTCAGTACATACACCTTCGATAGAGAGGCCATAACTTGCTGGTGAATGAACCGCTAAATAATATTCCCAGAAGCTTGCTGGAAATTTGTGACAGACTTTAGAAACACGATTGTGAGTTACCCTGTCAACGGCAGACGCAGTTGTTTGCTGACGACAGGCTATTCAGCGCACGCATTGAGGATGCTGAGAAGTGAGGCTATGAAATCAAAGTCATTTCCATGACTAATTGTAGCTTTTGATTCAAATTCGAAAGGTAACATATACAGCTAACTTTGCTCGACTGGCTCTGGGAAAAAACCTCCCCGGATATCCTAAAATATTATTCGGGCGTCACAACCCAATCCCCATAAAAAACGATATGCTACTGGAGGCAGATCAAAGAGTATCACACAGTCCTGCCTTTTAGACCACCACGACGTAAGTGGCTTTGGGGATATGTGTAGTGATAACTGCTTTCAAAACTGTAAATGACGTATTAGTGCGGTCCAATTCAGCCACACTTAATTCACTACCATAATATTTATGTGGATAAGAAATATGCCATCAAGACCTGAGAAAGATCAGGATCGAAAGGGTTTGAGAAAGTGCATCAAGTCCTGTTAGGACATCAAGAGAAAGCGGTCATTCAAAGAAGACTCCGTTGTGATCAAGTAGAAACTCTTCGCCTAAAGAATTCTAACCCCACAGAGATATTATTGACTGCAGGAAAGCACATCACAATTCCTTTATTTTCGGCACATGTGTGAATTCATTCGACCCACGACAATAATCCTCTCGGATTCGTGAATATGCCTCTTCTGTCTTTGAAGTAGCTTGGGATAAGCAGTCTGTTACAAAATAAGAGCCGCCAAATAGAGTGGATTTGAAGACCCTATTACTTATCTCACCATTGGGTGGGGAAAGTTTCCTGGTGAAGAAAACTGGTCCAATTGTAGGCAGACAGGCTTTCAGCTTTCAGCAGACAGGACGCTTTCAGCGGTGAAACACCACCTAGAATTTCATGACCTTCACAAAGGCCTATATGTGGAAGCTATGGAAGAATGAAAAAACAAAGGAGAAAATACGACCAAGAGGGCAAAAACAGTGAACTGGTTAGACGTACCGAGAGGTAATTTTTGGAGACACAGGTTAAGGAATCCTGCATGCATCAATCGAAATTCATCCTTATCCTGGTTGGTCTCCTAACAAGATTTTGGAGACCCGAAAAAAGAACCGGCTTGAGACTTAACCTCTCAAGGTCATCTGCTAGGATAACCAGGTTATCACGGATGTTAAAAAAGGAAGTTGGGAAGAATTCTTTCAAGAATTCCGGCAACATACTTGTTGAACATCGAGGAGAGAGCAAGCTACAAGTTGGTGGCCTGGATAAAAATCTAGGTTTAAGGGATAAGTCAAAATTTCGGTACTAGTACAAGAATATTGAATCAATGAACTGAGTGGATAATGAACAGCCTGGATTGGCAAAAGTAAGGATTTCGCCAAGTTTCTTGTTCCTTAATACACGATGGGACCGGGACGAGATATGGGAAAGAATAGGTATTAGGTGCTATCACAGACGCTCGTCAACAGCCATCCATAAACTACTATCACGCGAATCTTGTGGGCTAATTCAGAGAGCCTTAAATCTTCGATGCTGACATAGTTCGAATTTGTCTGGATGAGTGTAACAGTGAGAACATCTATCTTCGAGATAAGTTTCCTTAAATGTTCTCATAGAGGTGTGAGCCGCACAGTTAGTAATTACCGAGACAATCATTCCTTGATGAGCCAGTCACAACGAGACAATCTATAAAAGCTGGATCTTAGCAACAGTTTATCCGTTTAGAAGAACGATCATTCCTGGTTTGACACTTCCTACCTAACTCCAGGCGTATGGAATTTTGTAGTTTGGCGTTTCCGTTTATGTGTTCCAGATAGCCAATTTGTGGCTGATTGAGATTCATAGTAAGATTAGATTTTCCAAAAAAACGTCTTGCGTAAAATTCGATTTCACGTCTTTTGATCATAGTTGAGGAATTCAGTAAAAGCAACTCCATTCGATTATGATTATCATGCACGATGCATGTTGTGGCTTTTCTTTGTGGATACAAAAGCGTTTGTGGTCTCACAGGCTATATGTACTTATAGTGTTCAGTTCAAGATATTTCGGGGATTGCAACTGAGTTAACATTATAAAATTCATGCAGTTAATTTACACGTGCTGATGAGTAAATTTACGTGATGCGTTGTCCATCTGAAAGGGTCATATACCTATTGATTTGCTCACGTTGCAGAATGAAACTGCAGCTGGATCGGTTAAGTCACGTGGCCCATAAGCACTTATGGAGTAATGCTACTTATGACGTGTTCTTTAACACTGCACAGTGCTACATTTATATGAAAACGATGTCAGTCTTCCCATGATTTGAAACTGTTTGTGAGATCGATAGAACCTTTTGCACAACCTATCGACGTTATAAGTATTCAAAGATATCGTGTTGAAATCTTGAGTATTGTTCCAAATGAAACACAAAGTAGCCTTTGTGCAGCACATTCAGCTGATCAACAGAATAAGCAAGAGACTTGGCTGAGCCTCTTGTTACCGCTTACACTATTTAGAAATGGGTGCTAATCTACAGATTCCTTTACATACACTCAATTTTACAGTAGTACAATAAACCTTAACAAATTTACCCGCTTTGTTTTTGAGATCTTGCATTCCGGAATATGTTGTACAAAAGTTTAACCCACAGTTTTATCAGGCGAAGCACATCCAATCTTGCAGCTTTCCTAATACGAAGCGAGCGGAGCTAAACAATGGACTCACCAGGTTTCGGAACTCAAACAAACATTTGAGCTCCAATGAGTTCCTGCAGATAGTTTGTTTATGATGACGTCGTAACACCAATAAACACCCTTCAGTTTCAGGTCAAGCATGCTGTTTAATCCGTCGAGTATTACGCTAAATCAATGAGGGAAAGAACTCCTTCAACTGAAAACGAGGAATCCATGGTGGGTTCGATGGTGCAATATGTTCTTATTCTTGGCTCTTTCAGTTTTCCAGCACTCTTTGGATAAAAGTTTCTTTCGAAGGTCACTGTTCCAGTAGTTATTGTCAGAGTCTTGTCCGACTCCGGTGGATTGCCAAATGATCTATTATTTTTGGACTCATCAGAAATACCAGTTAGTAAGATACTGTTACCTCAAACCAGAATAGTGGCTTTAGAGTTGATTTGGAACGTAATCGCACGAAGCCGCTTCTGGCACTTTCACTAAATATGAGTAGCTCGGGTGTGTAGTTTAGTTGTTTGAAGTGTAAAACTCGAGCATATTATCGATGACAGACGAACTGCATTTGAGACCAAATCGTGGAGCGATGATATGGAGGTATGTGAAGAAAAGAAGCACCTTTCGGTTACGTAATTTTAGTTGATGAAAGGAACGGCTGTTGATGAGGCAAGCGGTCTACTTAGTGGGCAAACCTGAGACAGGTTGTTAAATGGAATATTATTATGGTACAATTGGTGAACAGATGTGCAGCTTGTTAGAGCAAACCTAGGACAATATTTATTACCAGCGAATAGGGTGAAAATATATCCTAACATTTAGCTCAACCCAACTTTGAACGTTCGCATTCAAACCGCTAATCTTCAACAGGGCAGCATTCAACCCCGATCGCACCCTTCATGTATCGAGGGTGAGAAAAATCTCACTGTGGATTGATAAGGCAAGGCAAGGCATTTTACCCCACCATTCCTTGCAATTAAGTATTCGACAGGTATTTCCGTAATCGTTATATCTGTCCGTTATCGGTTGAACAATTTTTCCATCTAAATAGGTTAGGCATGCACTGCATGGTAAAGCAAACATATCTGTGTTTTGCGGAACCATTTGTTAGCAGGAATCTTTGTTGGATGGTATGCAGATAAAATTATACGGTTTTTAGATACTGAGAGTAAACCAACCAAATCAAAGCGATCGAATTATCATAATTGGAAACCACCGTAGTATTAAATTTAATTAATTGAATTTAACTAATACCATGATGCAACAAAACTTGAAAACCGACTCATCAGAACAAGTCCTCAGAAGGAACCAACTGAACGCACCTATTGATGGTTAGGACTACGCACCAGAACGCAGCACACATTGAAACCGACCAATAAAATTTTGAATAGGTGTGTTTTGTCCAACCAGTCGCAGAAATAGTTAACAGCTGGCCCCTGAGGACTAAATAAACTCAAGCATGCAAGAAGCGATTACCCATATTTCAATTGCACACTGATGGTATCACATTCATTGGTGACAAAAACTTGCAAGCTTATTGCCATTTGCTAAATCAGCTGGTTTTTACAATTGTTTCTGCCACCTATAGCACTAAATAAATGACCTGACAAAAATAAAAAATCGTGTGGTAAATTTATAGCTGATTGTGAACAGAGTTCTTGAAGATGCGGGAAAGGAACGAATGTCTTAGCCAAAAACGCTGTGATCAACTCGAGCCTAGTGATGTGTTTCGACAAACGGTTTTATTAATTTCGTCTGATATTTTAAAGTTTCTAACAAACGCCGCTGGCTGTCATATAAAATCAACTCAAAAGAGTTAGTTGTTCAAAATACATTAGCCTCCGCCCATGCATCACTTCACTTCGGTCCACTGCGGAAAGCGATGTATCTTTTCAAGGTCATCAACTGTTAACCGTATTTCGCGCCAGACTATCATGTTGCGCTTGCGTGAGGGTTATGCATCATTCCAGTACTATTTTTTGTTGTTTATCCGTCTTCCATGAACTTTAAACTGTTTTTTACATGATTTACTTTTTTAAACCATGCTATGCTTAAGACATTTTTTAAATAGCATATTATGCAAATATCCAGTGAGGTTAGACGGAGGCAACAGAGGCGTCCACCAGTAAGGTAGAAAATGAAAATATTCTGACCCTGGCTACTGGCAATGCTAAAACGAGGTGACAAGAATTTACGGTCATTCGGAATTCCTATTATTGAACGATTACCTAGCGGAATGATCCTGTCATTCACTTCGAAAGTAGAGTAATTGTGGATATTTAAAAAACCAGGAAAAGTGATATCTGATGACCCTGTCGTTGATAACAGCCACATTGAATCATCATTCATTCGACAACAAGAATAGCGAAGAAGGCACTGACTTTTTACGGTTGAATTGGCTTGGGAGGATATTATGTCATGTAATATGGGGAATTCGGTTCTAAAACACCCATTTTTCTGTTTGACGCTAGAGGATGACTAATACTAAGCTCTAGGTGAGTACACCAGTTATAAAAAGCGCTTTTTCAGTATCTTTTTTAATTGGCTTAACCATTATTTTTATTCTAGTTTGAGCAGTAGATTCAACTAAGCTTGTCTGAACAGAAGTCAGTGACAGAAAAAGACGGTGGGATTCTGTATTTTAACGAGTACGTCATCAGCAGAAAAGAAGACAGACTATTTTTCTGCCAGATGTGCGCCATTTGCTTAAAAGCAAACCATATTACCACTTAACTGTGCGTGATACTGAAAAACCTTGTTCCGGTTGAAAACCGCTACCGTTGCTGCTCGTTTACGGCAAAGTGATTCCCAAAAAACTAGTAGTATTGCACTGGTTGTCAAAAATGTGAATGTTTTCATTCAGACTGAAAAGAGAAGGTGACTTGGTGTTTTCGGCGACATCATCGGCTCATTGGCTCTTAAGCAATAAGCCAATAAAGATTTCCGATTTTCTCCATGCTACCCAAAACGCGGCCTTAACATTATCAGATTACCATTCATTTGGAAAGTAAGATAGTGCAAACGAGAAAATCAATGGGATCTTAAGTAAATCTTGACAGCAATCAGCAGCCAAAAACTTTTCATGTAAATTTGCTTGTGTTTGAAACGGCCAGGGCAGCTATACTCAAAGTCTGGTCTCAAAGGATTGTTTCGCCAAACATCGTGGACATGAATTCATCCTGCTGGAAGTTGCATCAACATAATGCAAGCCTGTGAATCGTATGATAGAGTCTGCGTAATGCTGTCCATCATATCATGGTCAACAAACCATAACCATCAAACAAAGAAGTAATGAGTTGTGTTTACACAGCCTCCACGTCTGAGTGAAATCAAAACTCATTCTTTAATGTATTTCCAGATGACATCACCTTGACAAATGAGAGGCAGGATCATCTGGCTTTGTTCAATACCATTAATGCCATTTTCACAGCTTCCACGCGCAGTGGCACCTGCTCATTGCTAACTCGCATTATCGCTATTTTAGTTGAAGCTGTTTTTGAGACCTCATTTACCCATTTTTTGAGTGACGAACGCAACAAGCTGTTCTGCAAGTTGGGTGGTCCTGGTTAGTTCCCAAAGCGAAACTGTCCATCTTATACTAATATTTTGCCAACAACTACGACAACAATATGAAGCGTCCGTGATAGAGCCACCTATTTTGTTCTTGTACCAATCCCGTCTTAGAACAGGTTGGAAATAGTGATTCACTTCGCACTGGAAGGTAAAAGTAGTCGACACACTAATCGCCGGTTTGAGTAGAACGAAGGCATTGTAGGTGAGACTGAACATCACAAGAAATTCCTGATTAAACAGGTCTATAAGTTACCCAATAAGGAAAATTCGGGACCTCCAATGTTGGTGCTTCAGAAAACAGCCCACACAAATTATCATCACGGTGGGCCCTGTTATTTCAGACACTTGAGAATGCAGCTATTGCGTAATATATTCATCAATCGTTTTCCAATTAGCCACATGAGTGAACTAATAAAACGACCTTGATAAGTTGTCACTGCAGCCTTGCGTTGATAAACCGTCAGATTTTTATTGAAATCAGACTTACCTGAAGCCAGATGAATATTTCATTGAAGCTTTCAATATCTTCATTTAGTTCATTTTGATTTCCATCAACTGTATAGGGGAGGAAAGATTAGGTTCCAACAGCTGGTTTTCTTTCACACCATAATTCACTTGTGGCATTCCGAAATCTTCAAATATATCAAATTTATATGTATCGTTGTTAACTTATATTGGATAACCGAACTCTTCCACATCAAAGTAAAGAAAAATCAGGGTTACACTCATTTTGTGCCCATTCTACAGGTGTGAGAACCGTTCATCAACCGAAGAATGCCGAAGGCTGTACACTTCATTTTGGGACAGTTAATGAAAGTATCTATACAATATAATTTTCACCTGAATTCGATGTACAAAGCCTACCTCATGTTTCAGTTGGTATGATGTTTTGGATATTGCGGTATATCTTCATGAAATAAACTACTCATAAAGTTGTTCATGACTCTTCATAAAAAGCGAGAAATCCAGTTGTCTCCAAACCGATATGCATATGGGTGTATTTGACGAAAACGGTCTAATTTGGGTTCAAGTAGAACCTGGGGTTGTCATAAACTCCCAGATTGCGTTTACCTGATGAACCCTAAGAAGGGCAAAACCGGTAATAAGCTGTCGAAAAGCTTTCGGCAACCTTGTTAGTGGTTTCTGTTATGAAAACCAAATACTACTTTTCACTGCTTCAGAAATGCAGGGAAAGCGACCTACCGATTTGCCTCCCATTCTGCAAATACACAACGCCTTTTTTTGGTGGACAAGGAATCATATTTGACAGTCTTTCAGAAGACGACCTGCTCATACAAACCTGTCAACTCCGTCAAGTTTTCATTTTGGGATGAAGTCAAGATTTTGGATTTTTTGGACAGAATTTTGCAGGCTTCAGCGTTAGCTAGGGGATGAAACACGGCGGGATTATTAAGTCAGCTTTTTCTGGTTTGTGTTCAACTGCAACATGTGCGGAGATGGTTTGGTGTTCATAAGGCTACGTGACACATTACTCTCTTCTGAAATGTCACCTATTCAGTTCAAGACTCATTCTCGTCATGGGAGTATTACGTGACTTGAAGACTAAGGTTCCTTTTTGCTAGCGTTCATGCCCTGCTGGCACTTTCTAAAGCAAAACCTTAGCTTCTATCGATAAAGGCCAGGCTTGTGGTAACTGGTTCTGTCTTAAATCAGAATAGTTTCAACTGAGTTACTTTACATCAAATGTTTCCCGTAGGCACTAAGTTTTCCAGACATAAATGTAAAAGGTAAAGATAAAGCATGCTGCTCAGATTTCTGTTACCTCGGCAGTACTCATTAACCGACGGACAGAGAGTTGGGCTCGCGAATATCAAAAGCTAGCAGGTCATCTGCAAGACTTCGAAAAACATGCGTAAATCAGTCGACAAACTTTGCGGTGTACTGTGTTATCTCATTGTCCAGATGTGAATGGTTCAACAACATCACATTCGGAGCCTCGACCGATTTCATTCGTAGTCTGTGGTTACTTATGAGAAAACGTTAGTGTACACAGTATCTCCCAAGCCTTATCGGTCACGTAGGGTGTAAGTTGATGTAAATTGGCTCCAATTCCTACTTCCCCCGTGGCTCCTGTTTGTCCGTGACAACCGGATGGATCATACAGTGTAGACTCTGGCGGAGACGTTATTGCTTACTCCATACGTGAGCAAGCCAGTGGCTCATATCAATTAGGCCTGTTGATCATATTTCTTCAGGTTTATGTAAGATCTATAAGCTACAGTGCTACACCAGGCACTTCGCAAACCGTTCATTTTGTCATTAGTACACATGTGCTTTCAGTAGGTTAAACATTGGGGAGTGGCAGGACCAAAAACATTCAACCTTGTAGCTGAACTATACCATTTGACGACAAACAAGCGGACAGCGATGAATTTAGCTTGTACATAAGGGATATTTGAAGCCGCTATTTATCCGACGGCGTGGAAACTGACTGTTGTCAAAGTGAGTACTGTAACATCCTTGCTTTTTCTTGGCTGGTTCCCATGTGAACCTGCTACAGGTGTTTGAAGACCCTGTAGGACACGCTCCATAACCAATCCCAGTAGAGCGCACACTGTCATGTCGCAGTCTGACTGCTTGGCTAAAGTTCACCTGTCTATGTCCACTGGGCTGACGTCGGGTAAGGCTTGCGAATAAAGCCGTGCTAATCCAGCTGATGACGCCCTGCTCCGACACGATGCTTAAACGTGTTTATTTTGAAGCTGTCCAAAGGCTCAGGTACCATATCCTTGGTTAGCTTTATTAAGGACACAGGGCTTACTCGCACCAAGCCCGCACCCTTCCCTTTTAACTCCTTAATAATGCCTTCTTCCGACATGGTTGTATTGCAGTTAGGTACCAGTATATATTACGGGTGTACTGTTGTCAACAGTGCTGCGATGACGCAACCGCGTATATTCTGTTCACATGACCGTGTTGCCAGCAGGACGATTAGAGACAACACCCGTATGCATAGACTAACTGTGCATGCTAGCTAGTCACTGGGGCTGTATGCTGTTTACGTACAGTTTAACCAGGTTCCTGGTTCAGACAATGGTATGCGAATCGCATAATAAAACGGAGCTCCCATGTTAATGGATAATTTGTACCCTTCTAGCAGGACGAAGTGGAAGAGGTAGGCAATTTGACAGAGGGATATGTGAAGTGTTGAGCAAGACCACAGCATTAGCTGGTAAGTACCAGGAAACTCTATCGCAATTTTATGATGTCGAGAGACCATAGTCCAACAGGGAACCAATGAATAATGAGCTTCAGTGGACACCAGGTGAGCATTGAGTAGGTTTTAGAATGAATATGCCAGCCATTCCAAAGTGAGAAGGGTAGTGACTTATATGATACCTAAATTCAACGGAAATTGTTTTTCCGGTGCTTCCAGTCGCAACAAAAATTGATATCATCTTAACTGGTGAGGAGATTGTCCCGCCTAAAGCCTTGTTCCGCTAACTTCCCCACTTTTAAAGAGTACCCCTTTAAGCTAACGGATGTCGTTATCAAAAACTGATCATCACAGCGGTTTGCGATTCTAGTAGTTGTACTGGTATTGTTGGATGATATGTCGGCTAACCGGCGACAGTTTTATATCCGAATAAACTTGTTGACGTACGAATTGACGGGATTGTAACATCCGATGTCTTTGGCATGAAGCTTCCTGTCACTGTTCATACGCAGATGGTGCACGGCATCAACACTGCCGCCATACTAAATCGCAATACTAGCTGAGTCTTCCTGGTTTAACCTGAACCGATAGATAGGTTAGTGTGATAACCTTTAGACGAATATAGTAAATCGTTGGTAATGTGAGAAGAGTTGGAATTTTCCACGGAAGTTTCGTTTTACAGGCTAAAACACCGGGAAATACTGTACAGCCATTTCATCGCCAGTCGGATTCATCAGCGGTGTGCATCCCACGAAACCGCGACCTCCCAGTTAGTAGGTTAATTGCCCGGCCACAAGTGGCTGATCAGCATTGGGATTAACACTTGGACAGGATACAAAGCTACCAACCTTCAATCAAAACTGACATCACGTGGTCACTTTGTGTGTAGTTCCCTTCGAGTGGAAAGTCCCCTCGTCGTAAAAAGCATTATTTCCTCTTATCCAGTAGGCTTCTTAATTCGACTTAACTCTTTCTTAGACTTCATCCGATAGCAATACGATGAATGTCACTAATTTGCGATATAGAATGAGCACCACAATAGTGAAACAGGAAAAAAGTATCACGATAGCCTCATTTCGGTTTCTGAGATTCCGATGATCGGCTCATAATGTCGTGTTATGCGTTCCTCGTCAAATAGTATTCATTTGCATGGGGCAAGACAAACGTTTACATAAATTTACTACTTACATCTACTAACTATTTGAGCCCCATCAAGCAGCCGGTTTCCGCAGTGATACATAAACCCTAGCACTCGCACGACTGGAAACGCGGAATCAGGTCTTACTATTAAAATCCACATCTCAGAGTGACTAGTTAGATGACCCCAATTAGTGAAAACACAGTAGTGTCTTTTGCGTGTAGCGTATGTCGTCTCTGTCTGAAACCTCGTCCTTATGGAAAACGTTTCCGCGCACTTTCCTTTTCAAAGCCAGTCATATCCCACAACAGCCAATAGAAATCCCACGCTGGTAACGCGTGTTGCACGTGATCTCATTCGTGCACCAGCAACTCACCGAAAACCCAGCCTGGCATTCTTCTCAAAATATCACTCAGGACAATCTACCTGGTTTCTTGTAATTTGCTGGGTTGTTTAAACGAATCAACAGAATATGAGGGAGGCCAAAACTCACCAGAAATTGGGACTCGTAAGATTAAATTTCAACTTACATTTAGTTGCTCCAGTATTCAGTTGACCAACGTCACTTGCCAGTTGTTTCAGTTCTTCATCATCATAACCAAGTCCAGATGATAACCCATCGTACAAGAAAATTGTGACGTTCCTCAAGAGCTTTTCCATATCATCTGGACCTCTGCGTAAGGGCAACTAATAGAGTGAATGCAAAATCGAAATTCACTTAAATTGGCCAATAAGATTTAATCAACAAGCAAATTGTTTTCCTATTTTGTAAGTAATTATCAGTGTTTTGGAACAAGTATCTACCTGCCGTTTCAGAAAGGTTTCGTAAACAATGGCGCAAGATATGTGATATAGTTTTTGCTTGAAACTGTGAACTAGCCTCAGCTGCTAGGTACGCTAGAAATTTGCAATGCTCACATGCTCATTAGATCGGTATTTGCAATGCTCACATGCTCATTAGATCGGCAATGGGTGGTGCATGCTCATCAAAGTTGACCACGTTCTCAGCACGTACTTTGAAACAGTTTACTAGCAAACTGGGTGCTCATAATAAAAGTTGGTATACCATTGCCAAAGGAGCTGCGAATTTCACCTTGGAACTAGACAATGTTCGTTAGTTGGGACAGTTCATTGTATGCATGTGTGTCAAATATAGACTCCTCGAAAATAGCCAATTAATTTCAATCGCCACTGACAAATACAAAACCTAATTGGACTTTACTTGCTTTGCTCTTGATTAAACGGTGTACGCTCGTGAATAAGACCAAGGGGCGGAATCTCCAATGTCTTTGATTTTTTGCGCATGTCTTTATGAAACATATCAAGCTGACAGCTTTCATACCCAGTAAAGTATTTTGGTTTAACGTAGATGACATTTTGGTCACAGCTTCACCGTTGGCTCTGTGAGGCAGGTTCGCACCCCAGATTCAAAATGGAGCCGGAGTCAAATTCGGACTAATCGCAATTTATGGACTACATGAGTCGTAGGACTTATAGAAAACTAAAAACTGCTACCTTCCAAGACATAAACGACTTGGTACAAGTATGACATGGTACAAGTATGAAATACTTTTCCATCTATCTGCAGGCTGTATTGCTCAGACAAGTTAGGACTCTGCAGAAAATTTGACTGGACTGTGGCTCAAAATAAAATAGAGAACAGTCAGGTAATGTACATCCAGGTAGTTTGATTTATGAAGAATACTGGTGCTTGTGGCCAAACCCAGTGGGGTCTAGACCAGTACGTTTGGTGTTTTCTCCAAAAGTCTGAAGTTAACCGAAGGGTATTATATGCGACTAACATAGGAACAGTGTTCCAGAAATGAAACTATGCGGCCTTCACTGGTGCTATTTGAGGATCACCTCCTAGGATGTGAGAACATAGAATATGTTTACTAACACGACGACCACCCTAAGGTCTGTCAAAAGGCTTCACATCAGTACCGACTAGCACAAGATTATAAGCGTGTCATCAAGCAGCGAGTGGTATATACTTGGCTAAGGGCGACGAAGTAAATTTAAGTCCACATCACAGCCACTGATGACTGAGGCGGTAGAGATCACCAAGCATCCTTGTGTAAATCGAAGTGGACTGGAACTGGCCACCTAGCGGTAAGCAGTTTTAGGTCAACCAAGTTAAACCCGGTGGTATGCACTTATCGGTGAAGACGGCTTTTCATTAGATTTGGCATTATACTCAAATTCCATTGCAAAAGCCGAGTGAAAACTGTACCCGTTGACTTTTGTAGCAGTGACTAACCGAAGCACTCCAAATCAAGTCGCTAACTAAACTGTACTTAACTCGCAAATCAAACCTACCTTAAAATTAATTTGGCTTTGGCGGAAGACTCAGCTGGAATCCAAATGAACTACTCATTTATGACGGTCTTACTGAAGTTGCAACTGTCTGATCAGGAGCGCGATACACTTGTACAACTACGGGAAATACCGGCATTTAACCCTCAAACACAACTCATCTTAGGCAGTTTGGTACTGGGTTACTGATTCAGTAAATTTTTCAGAAACTAAAAGCTCACTTGACTTCTGTATCCGAAACGAACAGTTATATTCTACAGTTGGTAAGATGTATCTCACTCTGCGCAGGTTAAAAAAAATTCAATTTCCATATTACATATTGGAATCTGGCAAGTTTTCCAGTTGATCTCTTATATCAATATAAACAAAAATTTCTGTAATCCGACAAGTATGGAACCCTGGATCGGGACGGACGTTTCATTCATCGTAAAGAATGGACAGACAGTAAGAAATTTAACCATTCCATCGGATGAAAACTGTGGACTAGTGGTGGGCTGTAGGTGAAGGCTAGAATTTCGGTAAC
Organism: Opisthorchis viverrini; assembly: GCF_000715545.1. Lineage (NCBI taxonomy): Eukaryota > Metazoa > Platyhelminthes > Trematoda > Opisthorchiida > Opisthorchiidae > Opisthorchis > Opisthorchis viverrini. Next base: position 92,661 of record NW_008751929.1, on the reverse strand, counting down.
CACACAAAATTTTTTCCCTCATAACCATAAAAACCACCAAACACAAAACTCGCGCTCATGTTTAAGTGATCCTCGGGGAAACCCGGGCAATCGCCGCTTTTGTGTGTACATGAACCCTTGGTTGTCATGTTAGAAAGATACAAAGTGCAGCGCTGTAGTCCGGCTATGACGAGTTAGTAAACTGATTTAGCGGAGCGAAAGTATTGATGCCATTTTACTTGCGGGGAGGACAGTTACAGCGGGTCTGACAACTATGCCCTGCTCCTGGTGACGTTTCTTACTAATGCAAACTGGTGACTGAGGCATGTTTGCCGCTTGAACATTTCGTGGTTTCTAAAGAAGTAGGATGGAAAGTGCCTGAACACGGGTCAGCACACCAGTGGTTTTTGCCAGTATAAGCATTTTGTTTTTGTTTCAGAAGTTGACTCTATATTGTTGTATGATTAGTCGGGACATCTTTGTAGTTTTTCGAGCCATCCTTTGAGAAAAATGACAGTTATCATGCTGTTCATGATTGGAGTATGTGTAATCAAAACAAAGTGAAGCGCAAAACTTGAAAGTGCGCAGATTCTTTCGCGCGGCACAGCTATAACAGTGAAATTAAGCGGAAGTTTGAAAAGTTCTAAAAGTGCTTACCTGAGAGTTTATCCAACGAAGAAACACCAGTTTGAACCATTCCGCCAAATGGATGATGTTTTCTTGGATGAAATCTCCCCACGTGTCAACCAGTACTCTGTACAATCTAAAAGATTAGAAAACGATGCCATCTCTGATCCGAAATGGTGCAAAATTGCTGACGGCAAAAAATGAAGGAGCACTAGCTCCAACAGTAGTGACGAGAATTCTGAAATCACATTGCTAAAGTACCAGACACGGAGACAGCAGTACAGAAACTACTAGGGTGCTCGCATCCTCGAATGGACAGCTTCTCTGGACTTCGGAATGTCCTATCGATGGGAATTTTTCGACATGAAGGTTGATCAACAAGAAATCCGTCACGCGCTCTGAAAGATTTTGAAACCTAGTTTTAAACCTGGTTTCTTAAACATTGCTTGTAGCAAAGGTATCTGTCATTTCTATCCCACTGGGCTCTCCAGGTACTCGACAATATCACACTGCTGACTGATACACAAGCATATCATGGTGAACAATTACGATGGTCTTTGGTCTCTTTCATCATTGCTTACTGGGAGTTAAACGAACACCAGAATATTTGTAACTCGGGCACGTTCATTGGTGGCTTATCAGATGGCCAAACTCGGCATGCATCAACCGCATTGAGGAAGTCGACTCGACTGTGGATGTTTGCAGACTAATTTCCAAGCTCTGCCAAAAGATAACCAGCCACCACCAATCAACCATCAAAAAAGCGGCGCCTGATTTCATTCACCTAAACTCAAAAAATAGTCGCCAGTAAAACGTCTGACTGCAAACACAACAGGGAGTTCAATGTTGTTGTACGATAATTCAAACCACCCTTCAGTTTCCTTACCTTTCATCGATAGCAAAAAGCCGAAAATTTTAGAGAAACGCCTAAATATTCAGAAAGCGAGGTCAGTTAAGAAAGATTTTACCAGTTGGTAGGCACATTCATCAGCTTTGTCTATCACACCGCTTTTCAAACCGGCCACCCGGCGAAGCCGTGGAAAGAACATATTATGGTGGTCTTTTTGAATGCAGTTTCGGTGATTTCAGAACCGCAGAACGTCCATCTCCTACCTCTGAGCGGTCTGTTTTATCATGTGGCACATTTGCATAAAATCCCACAACTGACTTCACGATAACGGCGTGTTTTCTTGAGAGCATTTTTGACAGTGCTATTTACTATTTGGTCTTGTCTGTTTTCCGGCAACCATATAAACTTCTTCAACTGTATTTTGTGCTGGAAAGTTCGAGCCTTTCTCCTCCATTTATGGTGTGTTGTCTATATACTCGCCCAGAGAGTGTCAACAACTTCATATGATCAAAGCTGCCTTTGGTTTATGCTGAGTCAAGTTTACAGTATAAATATCCAGAGCCCCTCCCCTAAAAAAAGTGTTCTCAGTTTTCTAACGGGGTCAGAATAAATGCTGAGTGCTTGCGCTACGCATTCGTGCCAGGACCTTAAAGAAGATATATTGGATCACTTTGCGCGTCAAATGAAGTCTCTTCTGTACCAGAACATCATATTCAACAGAACGCTCCTGGTAGTCCACCTTACCACAAGGAAAAAACGTACAGGAAACCAAGCAAAGTTGTTCGCAAATACGACAATTTCCGCAGTAAGGTAGCTGTGGCCACCTATTCCTCAAGTATTCTTTTCTAGGGCGACCTTAATCCTCGTGTTCCCTCACACGGATTAGAAAGCAAACATTTTGAGAAATGGAAGGTCTATTTGTCCCGACAGGGCAGTGGCTAAGCGACGAGCCAACGACCGCGCACCGTATCAAAATGGATACAGATCTAATCAAATTCTGCTACATTCATCTGCTTCCATCTATCAGCTTAAAGTCATACTTTTACCCGAGACTCTTTGAACGCCCAGCATATATGTACTGCTTGTCTCTGTGCTTCTGAAGTACGATTAGTCAAATCCGTGCAAAGATTTTAGTCATTTAGAAGCATTTTGAGCGGATGTGCCACCAGATACACAGGTGAACAAAACATAGTGAATTTCTACGTAATCGGCACTCGCGTTAATATAACTTTAGACTGATCATACTTTGTTCTATTGTTCTTTGGTTTTTGGCATGTTCAACTGAACGTCTGAATGTACGAGAACAACAGAGTTAGCTATCCTCTGACTGTCCAAAATACTAGCCAATAGAAGCAGCTTTGAGAGAAACCAAGCAAAAATGATATGTTGTTTTGTGAGTTCTAAGAATATTTGGAGCTTCCGGTTCTACAATCCAAAGCAAACTTAAAGGTGGAAATTCATGACCCAGTAGAACGCATCAACAGCTCGCGCATGACGAATATCGAATGGTGTTCTTAATGGAAACTTTCAGTCTGAAGAGAAGAGACTAACTATGGGCTAAAAGTAACCCAACAATAATACAGCCAATTTGAATCTATCGCTATTTGTCAGCTAAATCCTTTCAAGCAGAAATTAGGAAGCTTTCAAGATATGTTTTGCAGTAGTCAGAGCAATTTCTGCTCTCATGTATGTTTTAGGTGTTCAAAGTGTCCAGTCAATTTTTTGTGTAGCTTCTCTAGTCAATCTTCTCAATATTGGGTTTTCGTAGCAGCTCCATTACAACACAAGAATCAGACATCAGTTTGGCGTGTTGGTGCTTACTACTGCAATCTATCACATCAAAGTTACATTCGGAACGTCACTGGATTAGATGCAAATATCGCATGCTACTGAAAATATGACTTCTGGTTTGGTGGATGCAACAGAGGCAACGAGACAGAGATTATTTGCTAAACACTACTAGTACGTTGGAAATTACAAATTATGCCTAAAAATTTCCAACTGTTCTTTGTTAGGCCTTGAGGTAACGCCGGTAGTTTTGTTTGGTTCGTCAGCTGCAGCTGATATTTTGCTCGGCTACTTCACTTTCAGATTTGGGCGTTTTGAGAATTTGGACATTAGGGCTTCCCAGTTCCAGTATGTATCCATGATGTAATATTATCGGCCTATAAGAGTGCGATACAGCAATTGTTAGCAATAAAGTCGATAATACGATGAGTGTTAGACAACAGCACATCTCACCTATCGGTGTTGGCTAATATGGCACTGCAATACCACACCTGGACACGCAACGCAAATTAACGAGGATTGGTGAACGAATGCCGTTCGTGAGGAAATTCGAATTCAAGGCAAGGAACAAAGTGTCATTAAAGTTTCACACAGCTGACGCATTAGGTCCATCCATCTTAAATAGCTTTAAACCACATATGTGGGTGCGACTAAAAGCAGTGTGGACATTTTGTGAGAGAGGTGCATTCAGATAGAAGCCCTTTATTGGTGGGTATTCTCACAACCGGATAATCGACTAAACAAGACCAGTACGTACGGTGAAATAGTTCTGTTTCCATTGTAGTCTTAGCATGTCATACACCCTGTTTCGATCAGATAAGAAACCAGACCTTACGATTGCAAAAGATGTGTCATGACCACCAGATTGAGTGCATACACTCACCTGACCTAATTTCTGTACTCCACCAATTCATCATAATCATTCCATCATTCGCTGTGTTATCACATGCCACTTCATCTACGAAGCTATCATATGACCAATTCATTGTGAAACAGTTTTTCGTTCAACTCCTTGAATTTAAAGAATGTGCCGCACCAAGGCGGTCGAAACTAGGTCTTGAACTTACGTTTCCCTTAATATCAGTAAAAATTATCAAACGCACTGCGAGTGAAACACACACTGGAATACACAACCCATTGAGTTTAAATAATAAGACGTAAAATCGTGAATAGTACGAAATCTGTGGAGCTATTGATGGCCCAACAGTTAGAGATAGGTGTTAGACCAATCCATCTTTCAGGACTAGCAGAGTCGTCCTCTTTTTCGGAGTATTCTCGTTATTTGAGAGAGACGCATGCGCCACGATAACTTCAAACTCCATGGAACGCCAACTTTACAGGAAGGGTTGACGCATACATTACGGAGAAGTAAGGCCGATCCTCATAATTTCGTAGATTTGACACTAACAGGTCTATCCTTTTTTTGCACACGATGGCCGTGAAACAAAGTAACACACGCTGGTCACATACCTCTACTACATTGGGTCACCCAAACAGACTATCTTTGTCTACTGTCAGTCGGAACGATTGTCAATTAGCGTAGGATGCCAAACCGCGTGGCATAGTCAAGGAAGAAACCCGGGTATGCGCTCTTACTGACGTTCATCCATGTCCGACATTTGCAGCTCCAAACTTCTAAATGGAAACAACCCACACAGAGTTATACCTTGCGAACCAGAGAGCTACGGACCACCAGGTTTCATTTTCCATTGATGTGTGCACAAATTTTACACATATGCCTACACAACATCAAAGTCGTACAGGCATTCCTTCGACAACAACACACTGCATTACACCTAGAGCACATTTCGGTGTGCAATGCAGTCGATGCACCATGGAACAAATAGAAACAGTTTGCCGATGAAAAGGATAAACGTATGGTAAAGAAACCAACCAATTCTGTGGATTCGCAAAACCAATCAAAGTTCACCTGACCGACCGTAGCTGACGCCGCTTATTGCCCTGCAATTATTAGGGTAAGGGGACCGTATGAACACGGATACTGCATCCGTAATTTTGTTTCGTACATCCAAAAGAACTGCCGCTTCAATTTACTGGAGCAGCCGCCCTGCATTAGTTGTTCGCTTCCTTAGCAATGCCCTGATGATTTGAGAACTTGCATACGAGAGTTCATTATTTTTAGCAAAAAACTATATTATCATTGGTAGGTTATTTTGTAGACTGCGTTGTGCAGCTGAAGGAAACGAGTGAACTACAGTAGAGTTGTTGTGCAGACCCAAGATGACGTTGCGTGAAAAAGTGCCTTGACTTCCCCAGGAAACTATGCTTATTCGGAATAAGGTTTTACTTTAATCTAAGTAGGCAGTGTTGACACGCAAAGCTGCCTTCACTCTTTGTGCAACACGTAATAACTCAGAAGTTATCCCCCTTCTAAGATCTCTGCAATCACGTGGATTTCTCCTCCTTAAATGAGTGCGCATGGGCAAGCAAACGAGTTACTCTTGACAGATTACACTACTCATAAGGCTGCTGAAAATTCTTCGATGGGTTACAAATAGACTTGTCCTATTTAGAGGGCTTTTAGAGAAGTGCTTCACAAAACTCCCAGAATGCAAGTGGAAATGTGATCAGAGGAGTAATTGCCCAAAGTATGAGATGTCAGCTACACTCATTGATCTTAGTTAGGTAGAAGCTCACCAGGCTACACCTACACTTGTCCATAGAAGGCTGCAGAACAAAATGTAGGTGGGCTGTCGAAGAGTTTTCAGCAACCTTGTGAGTACCTTGTGAGTGCATTTGAAGGATCGCCTTCCGGTTGATAGGACTACGAACTGTGTATACAAAATAAAATGTAACTACTGTACGAAGGTTTATATAGGTCAGATAGCCAGGGAATTGCACACCAGAATCGGTGAGCATAAGCGTTCCATTAACAAACCACCGAGAAACGCAGAGGAATACCAAGCGTTAGTCAAAGATTCAGCAATGGCAGGGCATGCTCTAGACACCGCGCATAAGATAGATTTAGAAAATGTGGACATGCTGAGACGGGGTTTAAGATTCACACCACAGCGACTGGTGGCCGAGGCGGTGGAAATCGCCAAGCATCCCAGTGTGAATAGAATAGAGGGGGTAGAACTTGCAAACGTGTGGAGAGCGGTCTTAGATCAGCCGAGATGACACGAGGCGGTGTGCAGTTATCAGCGAAATCGCCTGGGTCTAAAAGTACAAAATCCAAGTAGCCTTAGATCCAATTAACCAGCCCACCCCCATCCCCAAACTAATTGTCCCAGCACCCTTGGACGAACACAGGTGAACGAAATCTGTGAACGACCCCAAGAGGAATTTTCCATTAAGGTGTCCTAGACTGAAGAAGCAGGGACGAAAAAATCCGGGTTCATCATAAAGACGAACCCCCCCTAACCGATCTATCGTAAAGCTTAGTCATCGCACTAATCAACAAACAGGGACATCAGACTGAACACCCAGCACTGATCACGTCACTAGTCATAAGGAATCTCACGGATTGGTTCCCTGACTGCCTTAAAACCCAACCAACCTACTTACTTACTCACTTGGCCTGACGAAGCTTTTGTGTCAAAAGCGAAACGTTGCCCAGCAATAAATCCACCGATTGTTTACCAAACCCCTCTGAATCCTTGCGAGTAGTTTCCTTCATGAAAATATACTGTGATCTCTCGAATATCGTGCCAACTGAAACATGAGGCGGCCTGTGTGCAGCACATTCAGTTGTATAACCTCATAAACGAGAGATTCAGTCGAGTCTCCCGTGAAAAACGAATTGATTTGCAAATGAGTGTAATTCTCGAAAACAGTCCAATTTGGGTTTAAGTATAACATAAGGTTGACGGAAACTCGGGGACTTCGCCTACCTGATGAGAATGGAAAAATCGGTCGTGGGCTGTCGAAGAGTTTTCAGCAACCTTATGAGTAGTATTCTGTATGAAAACCTAGGTTTCCTACCAATGAGGGGAATTCACTGATCAGTGTATATTAACTACATAACCTATTTGGAACCTAAACAGTGTTTAAGTTTGAATTTATTTGATGTTGACATGGCTTAAATACGGTTTGGCATTTTCTGGTTTAGTGGAGAAACCGACGGTGAACTAGCATATCTTGGTCATCATCACGGCCGGCGTAATATCAGTTTGCAACGCTAATGCATCCCTCCGTTGCAGCATATCGGATACTTTTTACATTTTCTGGAGAAATAGTTCCTTCAGTACATTTTCCTAATTATTTTCAACCAAGGCGAAAACGTAAAATGTACTCCATATAGTTTGTACTGTCAAACAGGCATGAAGATCCTTAGTTCAGTTCAGTTCAGATTTTACAGTCCATCCCTAGGTAAAAGTGAGACTGCAAGAATCCGTTTCATTTCTTCGAGCACTGAACGTGTAACTTTCTTCTGACTCCTTCTAAGCAAATTTCGAGTTATGATATTTCTAGCATACCTACCCGTTGACATAGACTTCAAAATATTATGGAAATCAGGCAGTAAATGAGAAATTGCATAGCGAATATTCATGCTGGTGACTATGGGTCTATAAAGGAAGTCTATATACTTCACACTTGCTTCACTGGCCACGTTTTTTGACAACCCAAGTAGACATTTCGCTCTGAGTCAGAGGTAATCAGTACTACGGCACTCGAAGACGTAAGTTTGCCTTTTGGGTAGAGAGATGAGTTTAAGGCCATCACCACATCGACCTATGACATATGTGCATATATCATATGCGCAACAGGACGCCATTCTTGTTTCGTTCCTTGGAAACGTAGTGCTCCCAACAGTTTAGCATGTATTGTTATTCTAGTGAAAATGTATCTCGCATTTCGCGCAGAATACAAGGTACTGGATTGATAGGATTGTCGCTAAGCGTAGCAAATTTCGTGCCAAACTACAGTTACTACCAACAGGGTCGTTACTTGACTTCATGTGTCCTTTTGATCACAGTGTTAGTTGATGCAACCTGACTGAAACCACCTCTGGTGTTTCAAGCGCAAGTAGAATCTGAATGACTGGGGGCAGCACTGTATGTCAAAAAACAGGAACCTACCGCGATGTGATGGCTTATGTACCACTGTGACCCACTTAGCTATACTGAGCGGTGTCCGTGCTACATGCGCTCCAGGTCAGTAGTTAGAGATCTGAACAACATGGTCTCCCAGTCCACTAGGTTGGGGGTTGGAACATGTGTGGTGACTTGTTCTGCAAAAGTTGAAATGCATTTGTATTTCCCGCCAAGCACTACTGCTTTGTGAACAGGCTTCTGAGCCTAACGCTTTGGTTGAAGACCCTAATCGTCCTCTTGTCTAGGTGTATGCATCCTGGCCGTATTCCGGCCCACGTGCAACCATGAATTGTACTCACACAAATAAGCTCACGCCACATCGGCCGTCGCGTAGTGCCATTAGCCGGATCGATTTACCTGCTGCATACGGCGTTCGCCCCATTAATAAACGTTTCCTTGTAGACCAAACACTTAGACCCAGTGACTCCGTTCGTTCAGCATAAGTATTCCGGGCAAATATGCGCGTCATCCACTGCCAATATCCTCAGGCTTCTCGAAATCAATTTTCAAGCTTCGACGCCTAGCCTATATGGCTGCCTACAATGTCCGTACTTCCAAGCAAACAAGTCAACAAGCCGCTCTTGCTCTCACGCTCGACTCAGCGTGATATGTTCTGCATCTCAGAAACAGGAATTCAAGATGCAAGCACAGTGACTGGGCTAGCCGCCCCATCAGTCTCCACTCGCTTCCGGTTGCGCAATTCTGGTGATCCAGAGGCTGATGCGGTGGGACGTACAGGGGTTGGTATTGTCCTGAGTCACCGGGTGGAAGGATCCTTGCTTGTCTGAATACCCGTTGACAGTCGCCTCTGCGCAGTTCGTCTGGTTACATCTGTAAAAAAGTCTCACGAGTGGAAGTTGTTGAATTTCCGCTTGTCGCACCTGTTTACTCTCAAACCACTATAGCTCTAATATCATCGAAGACAAGTTTTATGGCGCCATGAATGTCTTTTTGCAGCGGGCTAAAAGATAAGATATAGTTGTGGTTGCCGGAGATCTGGATGCACAACTGGGCAGGCATAGCGCATCTTCGACTCTACATGGTGGTTGGCATAGACTGGACCAGGAAGGTACGGACACTGGCGAATGATTGCGTCAGCTGTGTGCGGACAGGAGGCTGTTTTTATGCGGTACCAACTTTCAAAATCGCCGAATTCGTTTGGCCACATTGTGTCCTTTAACGCCTGGTTGGCTACGATAACACTGCGACCAGTTACCGGTGGCGCGACTCAATAATTTAAGGACACCCATTGTAGAACATAAATGTGGATTCCGACCACGAGTTTGTCCGTGTAACGTGTCGACAAATGGCTTAGCAACTGGGAGACTGGGAGATCCAGATGGTTGATGAATTCACCAGAATCATCTCCTAGAGTCACTTCCAAGTACCCCACCATCAGAGGTGAATTAATATTGGGACGCGACTACCACCTCTTTGCACAGTGCTGGGACGTTTGCCTGTAGCACGGCACTACAAGGCCCAGCTAAGCACTAAATATCAGACCAAACAGTGACACCGCTTAACTCTCGGAGAAATTTCACAGCTGGTCCCAAACATAACTTTAGGCGACGGATTCCCCGGCATCAAGTGAAGGAGCTTGCGCTTCGATCGTGAAGTCTAGTGAACTCGGAAAGCTTAAGAGAAATGGAAAAAGTCCAGAGAGTCGGTAGTGACCGAAGACAAGACTCCTGGCATCCCTTGTGTTTCGTCGCCTTATCGTGACTCGTTTAACACCGACTCAATGGCAGCAAGAGGGATTCCGGCTAGGCAGGTTTTGCGTTGACCAAGTCTTCACACTCCGTCAGGTACTAGAACAACGCCATACGTACAAAACCCACAATATTAGTATTGCTGGTTTCCTGGGCTCATTTGACCCGGTTGACGATCTGTGTTTTCAAGTCAAAGAATGCCCGGAATTTCGTGAACATAATACGTCCTTTGTATTCTCAGATTTCCAGACGTGTGAGAGTATACGAAGTGCTCCAAACGTTTCCGCACATAATGTGGTGTCCGTTGGTGGTGCCCACTCTCTCCATTCTTGTGTAATTTCGTGATCAAAGAGATAATGGAACGCACGCTGGAAGGTATTCAAAGCCCTGGTGTTCAGATAGCTTCTGACGAAAACCTTGTCGATCTAGAATATGCTGGCAATGTCGTTCTCATCTTAGAAGAGGAGAAGGTGCAAGTGTTTTTGGATGAGCTGACCATGGTCATCCCGTCCTTTGGTATGCACTTTGCACCCACGAAGTGTAAGGTCATGCTCGTGGATGTGCACTCACTGAACACGCCACTCACAATTCAGAGATGGGCACCTAAATTTGCGGGGTATTTTACGTACATTGAAAGTGATTGTAGTGTGACGGATGTGGTCAATGCACTAATCTGCAAGGCTCGGGTTGAGCTTGCTAATTGTGGACACCTATGGCGTCGAAGCGGTATACCCCTAAGTCTGAAAGGGCGTGTTTATCAGTCTACATTTCAGGCCGTCTTGCTGTGTGGCTGAGAGACTTGGCCTGTCGAATCAGTGGAAATGAGATGTCTTCAGGTGTTCAGCAAACATATTTCATGGCCATAACTTGTGTGGATTGGTGTCAGAAAATCATTAACGAGGCAATTAGAAAACGAGTTTTCGGCTGTGCAACGGGAGTTTCCATTGAAGCATGCGTCCAGCATGACAAGTTGCGTTTGTTAGCCAGTGTACTGTACTAAACCATAGATTACCGAAGCGAGTGCTGATTTCTGTACCCAATTCAAAGTGGCGGAAGCAGCGAGTAGCCAACTCTTGACCGTGCATGAGATTGTGAAAAGTTTGGGTGCTGTTGGTGCTACTCACTTTCCAGGAATCGGGGAGATTGACCCTCACTGCACCTGGTTGGAGGAGATGCAAGATATGGCTGCTAATTGATGTCACTGACGTACTTGTTGCCAGCTTCCATCCGGTCTAATGATTGACCGGAGGTGTAGACACCTCAGAATGATTGCAGTAAGCTATTACTAAGTCCCTTCGTCGTCCGCTTTTGTTTTTTCCTTCACAATAAGTATTTCAAATAAACAATAATCGTACGGCAGCATCAGTGATGAACACTGATGATGTTCTGTCGATGATGATGAGGTGGCACTCATTAAATCGCATCGGATGACTAGTCAGGGTTTGCTCGGCGTTTAATGTCGATCAAGTGGTTTGCAACCTTGCTGGTCACGTATTTGGCTTCTCTGACCTTACTGGAAGACATAAAATACTTGACTATTCTCTGGGCTAGACGACGAGACGTAGGACCCACAGTTTGTGCATCACTCAGAAATGAGGTTATTGATTAAAAATCGTAAATCTTGGACCAGCAGTTAGGCAGCAGTGCTGCTCGGAATGTCCTTCAGAATGAAGCAGGTTATCGATGTATGGAAGTTTTGGGAGCTTTGTCACTTATAAAAGGCAACCGTATTGCTGCGACGTCAACAAACTGTAAACTGTCAACAGATTCATCCTCCGCACCGAATCTGAGTGCAGACTGTGCAGAGTTCCATCAGGCTAGTCAAAGGAACCGAGGGTTGCAAATATGAAAAAAAAATAGCCGGTAAAATGTCAACTGTTTAATCATTTGACTCAAACATATGATGCGTTCTTACACATAAACATGTCAATCACAAGGTGACCGAGTAGAGAGCTCATTTCCAGTTCGTCTCTCTTTCTGTATATTTGTATATCATTGTAATTCAGTTAGTGCTTTTGAATGTTTATCTGACTCGGATAAGATCACCTGAAAAAATTCATCCCTACAGCGTGTCCTATATTCCCTTCAGACAAACATTTTTTGGAGGGGGGCTCGAATACTGAGTCCACCACTTGTTTTGGAATAGACCTGGACCAAAAATCTGACCTTTCTGACAAATCTTCACCTAGTCCTTCCAACTGACAATATGGATCTCATTGTAAATGACTCAATGTAAATGATTATCGTATGTGAATACACACACCTGCCAACTCTAACCGCGAGCCTCATGCGAAAAGTCAGGACGCTCAAATTAGGTAGAACTTACGTGATAGCTTTCTCCCGAGCATCTAGATCCGGATCAACAAGACCAACACAAATCGACGGAACAACACATTGTGTGTGCCCCTTGGTTGTTCTAACCTTCCAGTAGACATCATCAGTCGTAAGCTGTTCTTCCAACTCTTTATTTGAGAGCTGAGATCGTGGACGGACTTTGTGCGTTGACCATGGACTCCATGAACCAGGACAAATGCCATCCGCATAATTGTTTCTAGCTCCACGTAGACTTCTGTGGTGAAAAACTGCACCAAGAATGCGGCTGCTGTTGTTCATGATGTGCACATCAGAAAGAACGGACACATGATCACCGGTGTTTAAGTTACCTTCCAGAGATTTGTAGTCGCATAACATCACCCCATTTAGTGGATTTTTAATAGGTGCCACACGCAAATAGATGGGACTTATTTGGCGTGAACGTGAGACCAAGCTGGTAGCATGTTTTGCCAGACCGTTCAGTTGGTCATAGTGATTCTGAAGAAAATAAACAGGGAAATACTGAAACTTTGCTATCCCAGTGCCTCCGCATTAACTTAGCTCCAAATTCGAATGATCAAGTCCATCAGGTTTGGACGTTTAGTTGCAAACCAAAATGGTGATAATATGAGGCTGAAATACATCTCACGTTTGTGATGTGTTTTTAAGAAGTTTTTGCATTTGACTTATGATTAGTATCCCATCAAGACAAATGCAGGCATTTCTTCTACTAAATGAGGATATGTGTGTGATCCAACTCTGCTTTGAATGAATAACTTGCTGTAAAATCTGAAGCCTAAAGTAATTTTTCGTCTAAATGGTTTTAATTAGCCACAAAAGAGGAACTGAAACACAATGGATATTTCTGTGAAGATTTAATTTATTGCCAGAGGATTTTTTGGAAGCCTATATAACTCTATTCAGGTGCATGCAAAAGCGCCGCCACGTCGGCGTCCTTATCGCTCTGCTTTCACTCGAGATCATACTGCTTGAGCACTATCACCTGCGTTGGATCGGCCATGTGCTGGCCGAATAACAGTCTAATAATTGATCAGGTGGCTGTTGATCTGTTCGTCGAGCTTGGCAATTGATTTGCAAACGTTTCGTCACCATTCGAGGAGACATCTTCAGCGCACTTGCAAATCAATTTCCAAGCTCGGCGAACAGATCAACATCCACCTGATCAATTACCAACCAATACACCCGAGCTACCAATATTCCAACACATTACGAATAACAGTCTACCAAGACGAGTGTTGTTCTCCGTGCGTCTTTCAGAATGGTGCATACCACAAGGTGGACAGTGTACAAATTAGCAGAAGAGAGTGGAAGGGGGCCCGGATGTTGTTCAATTGGTCTGCATTTCAGGAATTGATCCCGGAAACCCTCTTTGCTTGGCCAGATACATCGCAAAAAACCTCGACCGATCGACGTCAGTGGTCTCCGCGCTATTGGTTTCTTTCCTAATGGTTTGATCGAGTGCTTGGAAGTGCACACACCCCAGAACTCTCGCAGTGCGCCCAAAAATTAATAACCGAGCAGGACTGTTCTGTGGGAAAGATGGCCCAATTAGCTAAAGTGCGAATTTACTGGCCGAAATTTCCGTGGTTCGAACTCGACTTCTGCCTGTCGACTTCCCCTGCCTAGGCTTGGACAACCTGACAGTCCCCCAGCCTTCGTGCTTCCTTCTAGTGGCATGGCAGTTTATTATTATTATTATTATTATTATTAAGGTTGTTCTGTTGCTACTTTGTGAAGCATAGACTGACGTTGATCCACTATTCCCTGTATGTTTGCTAATGGCAAAGTTAAAGGAATACGGACTACTTACTGTAGAGATTGCGATTGATGGTTTACAACAAAAAATGAAACGACAGAACTAGAACACAACGTTTCAAACAAGTTCTCATGGATTCGCCATACAAGCATTTTTCTCAAAGTCATGTTTTATGTGGACACTGATAAAATTAGTTTAAACCCACTTGAAGCTTTTTGGCCAAGAATTTAGCCTCTTCTTCAGTTCCGTGGTGAGACTGTTCCGTTTGATATCGATCTCTCGTAACTATTGCTCGACCGAGTTTGTTAAGTTCTAGTTCTATTTTCCGGCCCTCATAGAAGAACTGCAAAAAGTGAAAGCATTGGTAAACTTTAGGATAAGCCCTTCCCTATTTAATTCATCGACTTAAAAGATATGCTTAATTATGAGTAATTCCATCGGCGCAAACGTTTAATCGAACTTTCCAACTCAGTTAGCAAAACAGAATGGTAGATCACAGAACATTCCTAAGATTAATAATAGTAGTACTAGTAATATACTTATCAAACACGAGGCGCTGAAGTCTTCAAAAGTCATCTTGTTCATTTACAAAACAATATATTAAACTATTAAAATCATGCATACGGCAATTTCAGAGAAAAATTTCTTGTGTCAACCCCATTTGAAGTAGGACCAAAGGATTCTGCGTAGAATTCGCGAAAGCCTAACCGTCATGTCACCCCTTGTAGAAGAATTCTGGCCGAATTAAAACCACTTCTCCGCTCTGACGGTTTAAGCCTTTTCTTTTCCATACTTTTCCGCAGGTTGTCTTCTGTGCCAAAAATCACAAGCTTTTTTACAAGCATGTATAGCTTAGTCAGTACACATGTGCTGATTGTATTGTTGGATGGCAGAACTTTTCTAACACAGTTCAAAGACCATTTTGCCCTCCCACAAATACCAACTATAATTTCGTACTTAGACTCAACAGGTTTTTTCGGAAATCAAATAACTTTATCTTTTATTCAGAAGTAGGTATTCATTGTCCGTTTTTGTTTGGTGCAGAGAGTCCCCCACAAGGTGTACTGAATTGGAAATGTATCCATACGCTTAAGATGGCGAATGACGTGAACAGCGTCTCAGATAAATGGTAAATGTACTAATAAATTTTCAAAGCCATTGCAGACACCGATTACGGTTCTTGTTTTATCAGTAAACCGATGAAGTCTCTGAAAAATAAATTTTATCCTCAAGATAATCAAAATCCTTCTAAGAAGTGACCTTGCATCCATGTACATTAGGCCCGTAGCAGTTCCCATAGAATGCATCAGCCAAATGGTGACAGTACAATGTCCGAAGGCTCACTGACAGTGAAACTGAAGTCACCCAGTAGCGACCCGTTCTTTGTGGCCGAACAAAGACCAAAAACATTCTTTATCTTTTCATTTTCTCAGTGGTCCTCACATCTGGAGTTTTTCCATGTCTTGAGCAGCTGAATGCATCACACGCTTTAACAATACATTAACCTTAAACAAGCGTAGAAAACTCAGTCGACTTAGGTTTTATGCTTTTTCTGCATGCAGATAAACACATAGAGGCAACTTCTTAATATAAATGATGGGCACAATATAATCTTGTCGATGATAGATGATCTCAGTCTGTTGATAAACAGGAGGCTTATTCTGCCAACATTTTACAAAACTTTGCCAAATTAACCAGCTGTCTGAACGCACACAATAATTTATTTCAATCAGTTGATTACCTTGACCTTCAGAGTTTGTTTACAACAACGATTGATCATTGCTTGTCAAACTAATGTGGCTTTGGCCGATATTTTGTAGAATAATATCTGCTTTAAACAACGAGCTATTGAAGTTGATAGGAATTACGAATGTAGCATGAAAATATTATGTTTGCTTGTATAACTGGCATGTCGAATTACTGAGAGCGGTCTACTACAGTCAGCTTACCGATCAAATAGGATTTGTTCTTCAGTGGTTTATCCTTTACGCATAAGATGAACTGGGACAGATTTTTTTACTTTTAAGCTAGAAGCAACTCAGTCCGTGCCACTGACGCGTAGCCTATTGCGGGTATTTTAGCAAAAGATCTGTATATAGTAGAGGGTTCACACTCGTTTTACTAGTATCAACCATACCGACGCTTTTGGCTCATGGATATCGAATATGAGTGGACTTCCGTGTGACAAATGTGATCTTGCTTCGCGCGCGATCAGTCGTGTCTCGCTCCAGCCAGCGAATCGATGATGATGTATCAACAGCTAACTGCATAATTCTTATCCCTTCTGCCAGAGTCTGACGTCCGAAGTTCTAGGCAGAATGTGTAGAATATGAAAACTGATAGGCATGGTCAGTTTGATCTCAAAGACGGCGCATTTCAGAGGCAGTATTTCGTCCTGGCAAAATAACTGTTATTTCGTACGATCACAGAAAATTTATTTTTTAGCAGTGTGGTGTGTAAACTGTAAGTGTTTTTCCAGAGAAGGAAAATACTAGACTTGCGTTGGCGAGGCGGCAGCGCGAGATTTTTCCTCATACAGTGCAAACTTACATTGTGAAATTCCGCGGTGGTGTTCAGATGGAAACAATGAAGTAGGCTGTATATCTCCATGTTTTCCCAAGTACTTCTGAACATGTCCGTAAGGTCCTAGCAATCGGAAAAGTGCATACCTTAATTTGAGTGACCGATATATATATATATATATATATATATATATATTGAAATCTGAATGATCCTGAGGTCAATGATTGGATTCTTCACGCTTTTCCAAATATCTTCTTAGAAGGGAAGAAGTATTTTTCCTTGAGAAAACTCAAATTAATAGTTTAGGGTTTTGACAGGTTAGCATGATTTGTTCGGAAAAATCAATATTAGTGCTTAGAGTATGTCATGTGTGGCCGGCTCATGAAAGATTAACGCGGAGTTAAGCGAACTTCAGTGCACTAGCTGTGCCCCCAATCTCATCAAGTTTGCTGAATTTCAACCGTTAATATACATTGAACTATCCAGAGTAAGAGATGTAGGTTTTGTAAAGAACTGCTTAAATTCATCGAGCTAGTTCGCTTGTTGTGGCCTAAAACCCACTAAAACAATCACTTTGTTCCAGATAAATTCTCAGCTACACTTCAGATACACCACCAGACGGTTATAGATTTGACTGAGTGTAACCCACAAAGCTTGTTTGTTTTCGGAAACCAGTAAATTAGGTTGGTTGGACTCTTGTGTACTATTTGTGTAGGTCACCAACCGACTACTGATTTATACCAGACCTCATCACCCAACGCTTGGATAGATCGGTCATTTTTAACTTTATGCTGTGAGCTCCAATGTCTGTAAAACTGGAGGTACTTGCAGAGGAGATTTTTTTATTCACTACAGGCTCACTGGGCATCTGATTAGAGATTATTGTGTCTCTGTCTTTACAATATAATATAGAGTTAAGTCAATTCACTTAACGCAACTAACTAGTCAGTTTAATTAACCGAAGTTAATTTACCTCTGAAGACAAGCTCAGGTTCGTGAAATTCTGTGAAAAACAGCTGAAAGTTGCAGTATTCGGCAGTTTTATACAGTAGAATTTATTTTTTTGGTTTCGCTGCGTTTAAATTGTCGATTTGTTGCTCTCGCAGACATGAAGCCTCAGAATCTTTCATGAAATCGTTCAAGATAAACCGAAATCATCTGAACCAGATATGCGAGTAGGATATCGTTGCAATCGCTTACCACAGAAATCATGTAACAAAGTTATTTATGCAAAGCTCCCAGGCTAACAATTTCTTGGTCATGAGGTGTTTATATGAGCAGCTCTGTGGACTTCTGACAATGTCGGAGTTCGTAAAATGTAACGATCAGTCTGTAGCTGTTGAGTTTCTTGACACTACAGGTGGCTTTGGTCGCAAGTTGCTTTCTTCGAGAACTACCACACGTACACCTACAAGTAGTCTGTTTGGGGCGTGCTTATAAGAAACAAATTCAAATACAGTGACCATTTAATGAATTTATGTCAGTGGCGTGAGAGACCGTTTTCAGATTTATAAGTCACTTGGTTACTTTAGAATGTGATGCCGAATGAAAGTCTCGTCCAACATAGTGCTTGCACGAAGCCGCTTTGTCCATACCTAACTCTTTTCGGCTTTATACTAAGATTCACGCTTAAGTATTCAGACTGCTTCCAGTGGTAAAAAAGACAATTCAATATAAAACGTTTTGAAACATCTTGTTTGCCGTCTGCTACAGTAACCGTTGCTCAGCAAGTATCAACCCCCAAACAAAGGACAATGTGCTTATTGGGATAGTAATTCGTTCGATAAAGTGCATCAGAATGCATCCGAAAGCACACATGTTGAATACAGCAAGAGCATAATTGTCCACTCTTGCACCGCATCTACAGTGTTATATTGCCACACCTGAACGCAGAGGGCGAGTGTTTTCAGTAAGCAAAAAAGCGAACAGAATCAACCTTGACAAAGATGAATGGCTAGAAAAAGAAATCAGACCACCAGATTATCACTTTTCTCAAGCCACACCGTTACGGGTAATTTCATTACCATTTGTGCTTCTCGCCGATTATGATATCAAAAGTGAACCGGTTAATGTGCATGTTAAAATACCAAAAATATATGAGGCTATGAGTTGGTGCTTGCGCGCAATATCTAGTGCAAATCCCAGGTGGAACAGTATTCAGAAAACAACAAACCTGGTTCCAAAATCCTTTGCTCCATTCTCGCTCCTGCAAATCCAAAGTCCGTTTGATAGTTTTCGTCACCTGTTTCTAAATATTCACAAGCAATTGGGACGTCATCGAAGCGCTCATTTCGACCTACCGATAAACCGTCCACTGGCGCTGTCAAACCAGTGAGATATTTCAAGCAGTCTTTATTCACCCTAACGGCTCGCTAAAAACACAATCCAAAGGACATGAGTTTCAACCGAATCATATAATTACTCGAAGTCTTCGTAATTCATCTGCCACATTAGGGACCTAAAACGCAAAACAACATAGGTTTACTTCCTTCTATCAGGAAAATGATTTTGAAGCGTATATGATGGGGTGTCGTCGAATGGGTATGGTAAGACACACTGAAAGATGCAATCGAGATTTTTAAAAATCTGTATCGTGATGCTAGAAATACACCTTATCTCCCTTTCCTGTTAAATAAATTAAACCAAGAGTGGACGTGGTTGAGTTTTGTTCAGATTAAAGACGGGAGATGAGTGTAGCCAAACTCTCTGAATAGCGAATATCTGGGAACTGAACCAGAATGTTTTCCCCTCAACTTATTTTCTGTCCGTCTCTTGGCGCAGTGTTATCTCGCGCTATAAAGAATCTTAGTGCCGTTGGCGCTCTCTCCAAAAGAAGATTTTATTCGCTTTCTTGACATAACGCCCTATTCATGGTTTTCTGAAAAATCTTTCACAGCCCACGACTAGTTTCGTTTATCTTGTGACTCATTAGATGGGCTTATTTCCCGCATTTCCGGAAAAAAATCTTAAATCCTGCTTAAGCACCTAGTTGTACTCAGCTCCCAAAATATACTCATTTGCAAGCAACATTGGTTGTATTGAAAAATCCAAACAAATCTCGCGTTCGTGGTGCCATTTAAAAAAATATGCTATAGGAATTTCGTTTTGTGTTTCAGTTTCCACGACATTTGAGATATCGCAGCTCAAGTACATCACAGAGTCACTCGTTCAAAAACAGCATCGGTTGAAAATGAGTGTATTAAGGCAAAGTTTTGACCTAATATTTCGCTCATGCTAATACAATTCAAGGTCACTATACTCAACGTTCTTTCTGTAGAAGAAATGTAGGTTTAGGCAGTAATGACGTCTTAATTTGATCAGCACTGATGTGTTGTCGAACTCAGGGGAAGACAAGATATGTGGGTTCGTCACGGTTTTTTGCGCAAGACATTTTCAGCATATCTATTGATTTATTACACTATTAGGTGGATAGCACTGGTTTTATTAATTTTCTGGATCATCATTTTTACTGGTGCACAAGTATCGATACTAATCATTCTCTGAACTTCTTGCGCGGTCTAGACATGGGCGACGGCAGCACCTGAAATGCATTCTGAGCCCATAACTCCTCGAGTCTTGCCACATGGTTATATAGTTTCAGCAGGATAGATAGATTTGGTTAATGCCTGAGAGAGTGTCCATCATAAGACGTTGATGGTGTTGTTGTCATGCGCTTGAATTCTCTTGTATTTTCGATCGGGGAAATCCAGTGGAACCTCACTTTGTTTCTGATAGCATCTCGCACTGCTGTGTATGCAGGCTCACATGGGTGTAAGCTAGCGCTTGCTCATTCTTCATCAAACAAGTGACAGCAACCTAGAGACAAAGACCCAATCTGTAAACCCTTCAGGGACAAACAACCTCGGAGAGTATTCGTCCAACCATGAGTAAACCATATTTGATAAATAAAAAAACTATTACAAATCTCGCACAATCAGTTGTACCTTGGTATTGATGTACGGATGTTTGCAGCATGTTCATACACGCGTGTCTCCATACCAAAACTCTTACCTACGTTGGGATTCATCTTATCGGACTGGTACTGTCTATGGCAAGACTTTGAATGAGACATCTCTCTTTTATCTCATATTCGCCTGTTACCCCTTCGCATTCATCGCTTGCACTCATTTTTTATGTCTGTGACCATGCTCTTCAAAAATGAGCGATAATAATCTAGTAAACTTTAAAACAACTACTGGAAACGCTGTTCTATCCGACTGCGCCATTGTGGAGCAATATTACATAGATCTTAATCAAGATTCTGTTTCCAAAATGCCAAATCATTAAAAAATTTTTATGGTAGATGCTGTTCAAGAAAACACTTCCTAATGAAGGCAGCACAATGCGGCATACCTGTGATCACATCTATAGTCACTAACCCTTTTACTTAGGTGGCGTTACAAAATACTTCTCGATGGCAGATGATGGATAGAGGGTAATTGAAGTCATAATGAGACTGACAATAGGAAATCTATTTCATGGAATTTGTTACTAATCACAACATTTGACTCTGTTGATGAAGTAACCTACACTGCTGAACGATGAATGCTGACAGACGCACCTGGATGCGACTTGCTAATTTTTGTTTACATTTGAAAATAATGAGACGTGGAAAATATTTTCACAGTCGGCGAATACCGCTCGTTTACTACGAATTAGACGGAACGTAATCTGATCAGACAAACGCGGTCAATAGCTCCTAAAGCAGCGACTGAAGGTATATACTGAACATGATCAACTTGTCATTGTAGTCGAGCTTTAGTGTTACAATGGTCCTGTGGGATATACGGACTTAAACTCAGTACTCAAAAGTTCAGCCGCAAAGGTAAGACCAACGATAAGCATCTAGACGAAGGAAAGTGACTCTTAGTACTACGAGATATCGCATTACGAGGCGGTCTTCGGGGTGAAGTTGTACTGTTCTCTGTGGCAGGACTGTGAAAACAGTGAAGCTTTTCTTCAGGTTACCGGCGTCTTTCTCTGGAGAGCTTCATTGCGGAAGACTCAGAATACAACAACAAGCTCCAGGAATTAACGAATAGTGTTGTTTTTGAGGGTCGTTATGTTGTAAAGATATTTTTTTCCGAGAGATCGTTACCATCTGTTTAGAAGTTTTCCTATCAACTTCCATATCTGTTCATGTTTTCAGAATTCAGAAGTGCTGATGCCATTGGCACTTTTTATTACCAGTACGCGACCAACCAAATCGCAGAAATATTACAGCTGCCAACATAAGTGAAACTGATCAATTTGTACCAGAAACCGCGAGGACAATAAACCATCGAGTAAAATACAAAAGTGATCTCGTTACATATCGGCCTTGCGGGAACATTTCATTAATACTATTTTGAAGTGACTCACATTTTTTACCACTCTATATTCGGTGGCTTTTAAGATTTCGTCGGCAGCGTTTTGAACTTTCTTCTCATGTAACAGCTGATATGGGGTTTGTCCGTACTGTGGAATGTTGACGGCTTCCTGTGGGGTAAGAAATAGGTTTTAATTGAGGACGGAGTGTCTTGAGTTAACTCGCTACTTTTATCCAATTCTATGTGGAATGCTTTGTAGTATAGTCTTAGGCTACAATATACGGCAGCAAGTCCCCTTTATTGCAATGTGTTGTGAAAAAAATCAGTGATAGGAGGAGATAAACCAGTTGGCCCCAAGAATGGATTTTGATCAGAAAACTTAAGTAATGTGGTTTTTTAATTTGTTGCAAGAACAACATTCATAAACGAAGAGGCCGTCACGTGTTTCCGCGTCCTATGTTATTTTGCATCTCTGGTGGGACGTTTCACAAAACCTTATAACTTTGCTGCGTTTTAAACCACAAGACTATCGAATTCACGTTCTGTAAAGTGTTGATGTACATGTCTTCATCCAACGCAGTTGAATTGCTGGTAAACTTCTTGTGTACTAATATAAGGAATCCTCAACTAATAACTTTCTGGTGTTTGTTTCCACTTGCAGTGCTTCTATTCGTTTCACTCTTCAGGGTTTTTGCACAAGTGTTACTTCAGCGTGTACATTTTGAACCCATCAAACCTGTCACCTCCATGCTGATCTTTGTATGCACTGCATATATATTATACATTATATATTATATATACACATATATTTTCACATCGGTAAATGTGGAACTTCTAGAATTGTCCGTGTGTCCTTTAAAAGCCAATCAAATGCGTTGGAACCCACGCCAATACTTTTTGATAACAACAATCGGGTTAGATCACAGAAAATAACTCAGGACGCCGAACTGGATCAACAAAAGCTTTCTTGACTCCTTCATTTACTGGACATTGTTGACCTTTTACAGCCAATATCAGCCTTATCTGCTTGTCGAAAACTCCGGTGTTCCTCAAAGGGATAGTATCACACACCTTATGCTTTCTAAGTATATTAGACATCCTTCATTGATTCTTACTCAGTTCCAGTTAGCATACTATCGTCTCCTAATATTCAGGACTCCTTGTAGCACCAGAACGCATTTACCGACCTTTAAACTTTGTCTTTCGCGTGGTATTTCAAGTGCAAATTGTCTAAATGTTTGTTTAAACGTTAACAGTAGTTACCATAAGGAAAGTCGCGAAGCATTAGTGTCAGCGCTTGGACCATCCTGAAATCCTCTGTAAAGTGCTGAAGTAGAATTTCAACTCAGAACTTGTATCCAGAATATTTAGAGGGATAATTTGGAGGACTGGTTGTTATTACATTTATTACCCTAGAATGGGTTTACTGACTAGTTGGTGGTGTTTGAAGGATTTGTAGAATTCAAGTTCACGTCACTTTCTTCTGAGGGATAGCCCAGTGATTACAGCACGAACTTACTGACTGGAAGGTCCGTGTTTCGGAAGTGACCTCTGCCTCCCTACTTCTCCTATCTAAGCTGGGCAACCCGCTCTGCCTCCCTACTTCTCCTATCTAAGCTTGGGCAACCCGACAATATCTCAGCCTTCGAGCTGCTTTCTAACGGCATAGAAGCTAGGCATCGAAAGGGTGTTACAGCTGAACGAATATTTTTATTTACTACTTTCTTTTGAAAAAAACAGCAGCATCTAATTAAAAATTATCCGCGTGGTTGCGTCTTTGGGGCTACCTCACTTGGAAGGTCTGACAGGCTGATCAGTCAGTCAACACAACCAAAACAACTACTGGGTCGTCGTTCGAGTCGTCAAACAAACCAGACAGATCGCTCGTGAGTGAGTCCTAAAGATTTCAATGTGTCTAGGGTGCACCTGTGGAGTTGTAACGCGTTCGTCTTGAGCGTCAGATGTGTGGATTTCAAAGCCTCGCATGGCAAAGGAATCGCGTTATTGACGAGCTCTAATAAGAGAGGAACTCGAGCCCAGAGATTCTCGTTTGCTGTGGACTCATCAGGAGAGGAGAACGACTATTCAAATGAGCGTGATGAGGATGTGGGTTTACTGTCTTCTGATCTCTTACTCGACAGCAGATAGTGTCTGTCAAAGTATTCATTCAAATGGCCCTGTCTGACCTGTACCATCTCTGTGCTGTCCCGTATTTCCAAGCATTCCGTGATTATTGGTAGTTACTTCTGGAAGATTTTGCTAGACGCCCACGGCACCCTAAACTTTCAACGTCCACCATGGTGGGAGCTAAACGCCGTTTAAATTAATTTTTACGCATACAATTGTTCGCACCTTATTTATCCTGCACTTTCACGAATGTCAAGGTTTCCTAATGAAATATTAAAGCCAGTCATTTGGATTTTTATATTCTTGAGTCACTGGTTCTTTATTCACTCCTTACTTGGAAGTTCTGCCTAATTCTTGGATCACGAACCTCCACAGAACGTGGCAAGGCATTACACACTAATTGCGCATTAAATTAACAGTGGACCACCAATTACCACCGCACATGCACACAAACAGTCTAAGAGATTCTGTCGGGCGCTGCAGAGCAGTAGCGTGAAAACTAGGTGTCACATATGCGACACCGTGTGAATAATGGACATTCCGACCAACTGCTTCGTGATATCTGGTTGAATTACTCCCCGTTGTGAACTTTTTCCGTACCTTTCCAAGTTTTAGTTATGTGCATAGTTTCACTACATCGGCATCGATTCTTAGGTGGCTGAGAACTACTCTCTACACACACTGATTCATACACTAGCATTACGTGGAATTCAGATGAATTTTTCTCCAACGTTTGCAGGTACTTTGATGAAAAAACAATTCGACCGGCATACGGAACGATTCTGTCGGGCGCTGCAGAGCAGTAGCGTGAAAACTAGGTGTCACATATGCGACACCGTGTGAATAATGGACATTCCGACCAACTGCTTCGTGATATCTGGTTGAATTACTCCCCGTTGTGAACTTTTTCCGTACCTTTCCAAGTTTTAGTTATGTGCATAGTTTCACTACATCGGCATCGATTCTTAGGTGGCTGAGAACTACTCTCTACACACACTGATTCATACACTAGCATTACGTGGAATTCAGATGAATTTTTCTCCAACGTTTGCAGGTACTTTGATGAAAAAACAATTCGACCGGCGAAAATACGGAACGAATTTTTCAACGTGGAATGCCACACTGACACTTTCGTTGCATCTTCGTCTGGTTACAAATGGACCGGTCTGGGTGTCACCTTCTGCGTTACGTCACATTACTCCCACTATGGTAAAACTAGAAACCGAAAACTTCAAACATAGGACGGTATGACCGTATGCGTAAAAGGACAGGCCGTACATCCATTGATGTATACTCATCTTTCCATTCGCATGCAACCGGTTCACAGATCAGGAGAGTTACGTTTACAGTTACTGTACCTCGTCCCAAGAAAAAATAAACATCGTCAAAGTCTCGATGAGATACTTCACCATCCGCATGTGTTTTTCTTCCACCTCTTCGTGCTTAATCATCTTCATCATCATCTTCACCATCATCATCATCATCGTCATCATCTTCGCCATCATCAAAACCAACATGATTATCCTCAGTATTATGATCATCATCATCGTCATCATCATCAAAGACAGCAACATCAGTGTTGGCACTGATACTTCACTGCCGTACATGCTCACTATCCCACTAGAATCACCTGAGAATGTTGCTTGAGTACACCATCATCATCATCTTCACCATCATCAAAACCAACATGATCATACTCAGCATTATCATAACTTTTTACTTACGAAAAAACAGATAAGCAACTTAAACACTGCGATCAGTATTTCCAAAAAAAAACCGCCGCGACAGCAGTACAGCTGTGGATAGAAACGACGCATAAACGGAACAAGTTTGAAAAGGGAATGTTGATGCTGTTCTGGTATTTGGAGAGCTGTCATCTGCAAAAACGTAAGCACCATGTCAAGGTGTTCTAGCACGATAATGGGAACTGTCTTGAAGCACATATTTGTGGGTATCTTATCAGATTTGATGTTCCACATGACTCAGCACCTGAACGGAAAATAACCACGACCTGTATAGAAATTCCAATTGTTAGTTATCGGTATGTTAGCCAGTAAGAGCGATGTCCTGTTGTGTAGTGAGCAACGTGGGAGTGCAGTCACGCGGATCTCACAGGGGAGGATGTACCACTCATATTCATCTGCTTGTACCAAGTGATATCCCCGTACTGGAATTTATTTTGAAGTATGATCCAGATCATATTTATTTACTTATTTATCTTTGCAACATCTAACTGGTAGACACCTTTCAAGTGCAGCATGTGGTTAACACATGGTGCCTGTAGGATGAAAAACTATGAAGGTTCATTGTTTGTTCAATCAGGAAGTCATTTCTGGTGACAGATTCTGAAGACAGAGGATTTCGTATAGGTTTAAACCTTTTACAACCGATTAGTATGGCTTACTCACTCACAAAATCGCTTATTTGGCTTGGTAAGGTCGAAAGCGAAAAGATGAGCTTTTTTCAGCTAGGAGAATTGCACAGAAAAACTCGGCAGTGTCAGCCAGCTCATAAACATAAAGCAATTGGACAATAAAAGTCACATAACTAGAGAGAGAGTTGGGGAAATTGAGAAGCCTCGTATGTCGAGTTACAGCCTGGGAACAATGAGGTTGAGATAAATCATATTTGTTGTGTATTTACATATTACAGATCAGGTTAGCCGGTACCTAACCTGTTTTTCTTTGTAATTCGTTCACAATCTACAAGGTTCCTTCTGACTTGACACAATTATCTGAAACCGTAGTTACTTAGTATTGACATTTTTATCGTGTAACTTTACTCCTGTCAGTCTCTGTGTCAATTCTGATGATCTTGGTTGTTACTTTGAAAAGTATTGGGGGTCCTTGCCTCACTGGCAGCTGAAAATCCTGTTCACCTTTATTCTTCTTTTATTTTGTGTAGTAATTTCCACACACATTCCACAGCCAGAAGTAGGCTGCACAAAATCGTATGTTAGCAATAATATCGTGCATGTATCATGCGTACGTGAGATTGAGTCCATGCTTAGTACCAGCACACATAAAATAGTTATTTCAGGCGATATTTTGCGAAATACTTGGGAAAATGCTTCTGAATGGGTGAATACAACTGGCTCAAGGTTTCTGGGACCATGTATGAATCATTGGGTGCCACGGGATTTCGTGACAATTCTTTCGCTCAGAAAATAAAAGGGAGATATAAGCGTTCTCTGCCACGGTTTACATTCGAATTTGTCCTCAAAATAGCCTAGTTACCTTTGCACCTTCACACAGTGAGTTCATCCTGAGGAGAATCATTATGCTTCGTAGTGTCCAAAATCCACAAACTTCGTCATAGGCATAACTGGTAGAGGGTGAAGTTTAACTACAGCTTTTGCTCATTCAGCCGACGGAACCGCCCGTTAGCTTTCAAGACCACAGGTTGGAGAAGATGCACCGTAGATCACGAGCAAGGCCAACAGCCTCGTCCTCAAACTTGATGCAGGCGCAGTTACAGGACCCTATACTACGGAACACTCCAGCCTTCTTGTTGGACGGTAGAATTATTATGGACACGTTGGTAGACAAATAATTGTGGATATCACGGCACTGATTCGATAGACCAAGTCTAAATTAATCGCTGTATTATCTTAGAGATCTGAAGACTGTCTATGATACCCTATGAACATAACAGGAAAGTGACTGTCAAATACTGAAAGCAACATTCGAGCTACATCAGTACATTAGGCTTGCTTCAGTAGACGATCTACTCGTCAGGGATGGGAAGGATGTACTAAACTATATCGTAACGTGTAAGCAGTGCCAGTTGACAAGGGCGGACACAACAGAAGTAACTCACCCAGTAGGACCTATTCTTATGTAATAAATCGGTGAGCTATGGTCCTCCAATGTCAAGGGACTCTTCCAGGTGACAATCGGTGGCAATCAGTAAGTTGTGGTAATGACAAAACACCTTTCGCGATGGTGTGGTAATGACAAAACACCTGTCGCGATGGATCAAGGCGGTAACAGTAACAAGTCAGCGGGTAACTACGATCAACGGAATGATGATTCGCGATATTGTGGTGAACAGAAGGATGCCAAAGGTGGTCTTTCGAGATTAAGCAGCCACGCTCATAAAGTGAAGAAACCAGGAGTTGCTTGTCGCAGCTCGGTATTGCTCAGCTAAGGACGGTACCCTGCAGCTAACAAACCGCGTTTCTAGGGAAACGCAACAACCGAACTGCCAACGAATGACTGGCTCCCAAAGGAGACGACTGGGAATTAAACCAACTTCTGGTTTTGTTAGTCAACCCAGTTATCCACAGGTAGATCACCATTTATTTGATCTACCGTAGCAACCCACACTTCCCCGATGATAAATAGATCGGGTTATAGACGACTACAAGCTTGTTTCCAGAAGAGTTTAAATAGCAAAGGAGAGAGACGAGCAAACTGGACAGCTTTCAGGGAATTTGCAACATCTAACTGGTAGACACCTTTCAAGTGCAGCATGTGGTTAACACATGGTGCCTGTAGGATGAAAAACTATGAAGGTTCATTGTTTGTTCAATCAGGAAGTCATTTCTGGTGACAGATTCTGAAGACAGAGGATTTCGTATAGGTTTAAACCTTTTACAACCGATTAGTATGGCTTACTCACTCACAAAATCGCTTATTTGGCTTGGTAAGGTCGAAAGCGAAAAGATGAGCTTTTTTCAGCTAGGAGAATTGCACAGAAAAACTCGGCAGTGTCAGCCAGCTCATAAACATAAAGCAATTGGACAATAAAAGTCACATAACTAGAGAGAGAGAGTTGGGGAAATTGAGAAGCCTCGTACGTCGAGTTACAGCCTGGGAACAATGAGGTTGAGATAAATCATATTTGTTGTGTATTTACATATTACGGTTAGCCGGTACCTAACCTGTTTTTTTTTGTAATTCGTTCACAATCTACAAGGTTCCTTCTGACTTGGCACAATTATCTGAAACCGTAGTTACTTAGTATTGACACCATAGTGGCCCTTGGGATGAACGCAAGAGTACATTGCTTGGCAACTGTTGACACGCGCTAAGGGGGCATATGCCGGGCCTTATGTTCCATTTAGTCAACGAATTGATCAAAACCCGACATAATGGATTTCAGTGAACAACCAAGTGACAGGATAACAGACCTAACTTGGAAGACTTGGGTAGCCGACCGCCTTAACTGGTGCGGAATATTTCATTGGCGAATTGCTTGGTTTTAATCGTTCCCCTAGCAGGCAGCTTAACCCAAATAAAAATGAGGTTTCAAATAAATGCATGTACTCGGGACCCACAGTCTAGATGGCATCGAAGTTATGGTGTTACCTTAGGACCGCAAGGCACATTGTTCCAGTCCAATCTCTGCCCCTGTCTAAGTTTAGGTGACTTTGCAGTATCTCAGCCCTCGTGCTTTCCTCTGGTGGGATGGTAGCTAGGCACCGAAAAGATGCTACAGCTGAGCGATACACACCCAGGTCCTAAAACCTAAACCATAGCTTTGATCCGCCACTGTCTCTAATTCATAAAAACCCAGACGTGCTATTCTGCTTCAGCCTTTGAGGCAATTTATCACCTGTTCTACTTGCAGGATATCAAAAAAATATAGCATGAAACTAAAATCGCTCTTAGTACTTCCGTCATGATACCTTTGTTTTGGCATTCGACATTTCCTTAAAATCTCCGTACCACATATGACGTCACTAAATCTTGGTTTCGTATGCAAATTTATTTTCGGCTCTAGCCATTCCACCGACAGTTAGATTACACTATCATTTCAAAGACTAAAATCAACGTCTTTCAGCACAAAACGTATCACATGTATTTTCTACTTTATCAGATTCAGTAGTACCATAAACTGCTTCTGTAGAAGATACGTTTGTCAATCTAAACAAACAACCCGAAGACAATCTATTCAGTGTCGAAGAATTGCATGTCCTGAGATATACGAAGCGCAGAGCTGGAGGAACAGGATTCTACACCGCGAATTCAATTTAGTGTCTTTAACTCTCCAGATGCTGGTGTCTACAGAAAATTTGCACGTTTACATTGCGTTTCATAATGAGCCTGAATTCATCTAACTGGAAGACTGTGACCACGCCCGTGTGAGAAACATCGTAACCGTATGACTCATGCTCTGCACTGATATCCCAACGGCTTCGCCCACAGAAGGCGCGAAACGCTTTTTCACTAACCGGAAAAGCTCCTTGAGCCACCGATTACTTGCTTGACGTACATATCGTATTGATGCCACTATGACACTGAAATTTACTATGTCAGGGATCAGTTTAAGTTGGTAAGTTAGATTCAAAGACCCGCGCAACTCTGAATGGCTATTTGATATTCCACCCTGTCAACGGGCTAATAGAGTATATCAGTTATGAAGAGTATTCCTGCCCGGGGGCATAGCATATTTTCCGTTTGAAATGACTCACTGAAATCCAATAGACCAAAATCAAAACTTGCTATCCACCTACCCCAGCATGTTCGAGTGAACGTAAAGACATATTTGGACAACGTCAAAGATAAAAACAATCCATGATTTGCTTCACTTTTTATTAACCTTTTACTCTCGGATAGTGTTCTACTTAAGGAAATAAAATAGAGTCAATAGGGTCCTCTTGATATATTATGGTAACCCTCTGAATTGGCCCTCTACGAAGAGAGAGAGAGAGAGGCGAGGTACCGAATTCCAACCGACATGGACTAGTTCAGCTAATCTTTTATCCCATTCCTAGTGATTTTTCCTTGATAAAGCGTGATAAACGTCAGAAACTATAAAACATATGGAAACTTTTCAGATGGGCACAAGAAAAGAAGTTGAAATTAATTTATCCAGAGAGAAAATCATTTGAATGCCAAAAAACGAACTGCAAATGCGGCCTATGAGAAATCGCTTACTTTCAAGTCATTTATGTAAGTATCAATCGATTCTTGTTGTGAACGATAATCCGGGATGATCTGTGCATATATTCGACGAGCCATGACCCACTAGAGTATGGAAATTAATTTCCTGGTTTCACAAAAGTCCAACAAATGGAACTTCTACTTGAGAGGAAATGGTGCAAAGGTGATTGGTTTCTTCTTCATTATATACTTCCCAGGTAACGCATTCTTCCTGCTGCTTACATTGCTAAAAAAGACGAGACTGCTTTAGTCGTCAGCT
This sequence comes from Opisthorchis viverrini, assembly GCF_000715545.1. Taxonomy (NCBI): domain Eukaryota; kingdom Metazoa; phylum Platyhelminthes; class Trematoda; order Opisthorchiida; family Opisthorchiidae; genus Opisthorchis; species Opisthorchis viverrini. The sequence continues at coordinate 61,453 of NW_008751929.1, read as the reverse complement.
GATCCGTCAATCGTCCTGCGGTGATGAATGACAAAAATGCTGTTTGATGAGTTGTGTTGTGTAAATATATTGGGTATTGTTGATCTGACGGAGCGGGATGCACCAGTCGGATGGTGCTATACCGTAGTGCTGTTAAGAATCCACCGTCTTCATGCCAGTGATTGGCGAATCATGATGAACGGGATAAGATTTTGTTATGCAGACCATTCCGGAAACATATTTTCGTACATAGAAAGCACTTCTGTTAGAATGTAGGTTTTCATTGACTGAGAGGTTTCGATTCGGGAGGAAGGAACAATGGCATAAGTCGTTTTAAACGCCTTGTGCGTTCAGCTGACAAACACCTAAGTACTCACAAAGGTTCTATCATCTTTTAAGGAGTTAAAGCTGCGGTAATTCAGTGGTCTTCTACATACGTTGGGCGAACTAAAAATGTGACTACACACTTCTGTTCGAGTGCAGTTTCCTAGCTGTTCACCTACGAGAATTATTTTTAACTTGGTATGTGAAAAATCCCGAGAAAACCCCTTGTTCGTATGCAGTCATACTGACGGAAATAAAGCGGTTCAGAGCGCAGTAATCGTGCACCTACATAAAGTCACACGGTGTGTTCAAATTGAATATTATTAAGGTGCATGACCATCAGGTTTCTGAAGGATGTCACCTGCATGTCTAACGAAGTGCGGTTCCTTTTACTTTCTAAATAAACTATAGAGTGTTTGCTCAACACAAGGTCTCACGGAGCCTCGGACCAGGCTTTCGTGCTGCGAGTGTNAAACCCCTTGTTCGTATGCAGTCATACTGACTGAAATAAAGCTGTTCAGAGCGCAGTAATCGTGCACCTACATAAAGTCACACGGTGTGTTCAAATTGAATATTATTAAGGTGCATGACCATCAGGTTTCTGAAGGATGTCACCTGCATGTCTAACGAAGTGCGGTTCCTTTTACTTTCTAAATAAACTATAGAGTGTTTGCTCAACACAAGGTCTCACGGAGCCTCGGACCAGGCTTTCGTGCTGCGAGTGTTGCCCTGTAACAAAAGGCAGAGTAGCACAGTATTGGTACAGAAGTCAACATCCCACTAATCTCCCGTGAGCCTTAATTTTTTTACAGTCAGTTATAGTAGCCGGACTGACAGACTCGAAACGGCAGGAACTTCTCACCATCAAAGGTAAAGTGATGGTGGAACAGGCGGTTGTTTCGATCTTATGGGGCTGCACAATGCAAGTGGTGGATAACAAAGGCGAAGCCCGTTCTCAGTCAGCAGGTCTGAATAATTCGTATGGTGCGTAACAGAAGGTTCTCCGATAAAGTTCAGACCGGTGCCAGGATTCATACAAAGTTACTGTATCCAAAGTACACCACAATATCATATCTGACATAAATGTGAGTTGAGTTGCTGACCGTGTGAATAGGATAGGGTGTCTAGGTTGTAATATCACCAGTAAAGAATAACGATGACGGTCCCTGGATTCCATGTTCCTTTTACAAACGCGAACTGGACTTCTTTATGCCAGATGTGAAGCTAATATGGATGGACATCTGCATGTACATATGGTGTTTATGGTGAAAGGAAAAACCGAGCTTAAATTCCTGTGAAGAAAAAAGACCTCTGGATCACACAAAGGCGTACTGTGAAATCATCTAATGCCCATAGTCATAGGAAGAAGGGGTAGTAGATATAGTGTAAAATCCCCATTAGAGGAAAATATTTCAGGACAGAGAGCATCCGACCGGAAATCAGTGTTCAAATAGTGTACACCAAAGATTTTTTACCACGCAAGTTACGATGGCACTACCAATATCGCCTGAGTCGACCAAAACAACCCCGTTGTTTCAGAGCTAAGCAGTGGGAATCCCCCAGGACTGGATGTCAAAACACCCCATAGGAGCGTTGGAAGGAAGTTTGGGATGACTATAGTTAGACGAGTAAATACAAGCAGCATTTAATCCCCCTTTCCAACTTGAATCTATCACAAATGGAGGTGAAAGGGGCATCCCAGCCTCTCGTATCTAAATCTAGAATATGCCATCGGGAACAAACTTG
>NW_008751929.1:52507-59393 GCF_000715545.1 Opisthorchis viverrini | reverse complement strand
GACTGGATGTCAAAACACCCCATAGGAGCGTTGGAAGAAAGTTTGGGATGACTATAGTTAGACGAGTAAATACAAGCAGCATTTAATCCCCCTTTCCAACTTGAATCTATCACAAATGGAGGTGAAAGGGGCATCCCAGCCTCTCGTATATAGGTCTAGAATAGGCCATCGGGAAACAAACTTGATATACGACTGTGGACCTATACTTCGGACGTAATGCAAGCTACAGAAGAATCTGTCATATGAGAGATTGTTTTACCCCAGGAAATGCATTTTTCGGGCTCCCTCTTTCCGTTCCTACAACATATCGCACCGTATGACATGAGCTCTTGCTCAGTCGATAATTGTACTTTCAACTATAGAACTAAAATTCCAGAATAGATAGGTGAGACCTCAGTTGACAGGGTATCGGTACTCCCTAGAAGATTATAGATACAGAGCTTCTGTGTGCAGAGTTGACACACACAGGTGCACGTAGATTACTTGCATTCACTTTTGAGTGGATGCGAATGAACCACCTGTTTGCTCTAGGAATGCTGCACAACAATGGTTTCCTGTGCACGCCAGTGCGTTATGCTGGAGAATTTTTGTTTCGCCACACACTCAAACTCTGTCACCTTCGATCCGTAGTGTAACTATGTGGCATGTTCCGCGACATGCTACATACTATGTTGGGAAGGTGCAGCGCGAAACCGTGCGATTCAAAGCAGTAAATCTGATGCTGTCTTGAAAGTAGGCCGTTAGAAATCTTGCCCCATGGGCTTTCTTTTATTCTGCTTCGCCCAGAAGTATTTGCAGGGCGAATATTCTATGCCACAAAAGCTTTTCGTCAAACGGCAAGGTTTTTTTGAGGCAGTGTACAAACAGAAATAGGAAAAACTACCGTTTCATGGAGTAACGTGTTTACTTCCACTTGTTTTTTCCGTCTTAGGGGATCATACGACAATCAAAAAGAGCTGATCCGGGAAAGTGCATACGCACACAAAAGTGCGCCATCGTCATTATGCAGGCACTTTTAGTGTCGTAACCGAGGTCATTGAGTTCCCACATCAGTATAAAAATATGCATGACCAGAAGCACAAATTAACTATGCACAAAAACCTAATCATGGCACGCGATCACCGTGGTTCATGAAAGTTCAGTTTACCCTCCGAAATACTTTGGTGCCGATCCTTGTCAAGAGTCCCATAGATAGCAACCTTGTATAAAGCTGGTTGTACGTTACGAGAGTTTTGATGAATATGAAACTTTATAGCCCACTATTTTAACCCATTGGTAGACCATTAATAATGAGTTTTCTGACAGTAGTCTAGATGGTTCATTTTCTTTGAACCTCCGCACTACTCATAAAGCTTATGGTGAACACTAAAAATTATGGAAAATTACGGGGACAGATTTCGGCGGCTCAGATAGTATGAGATTTCGAAGACCGGAGCATAGACTTGAACTATCGTACACACAACATGACGATAACCTGTGACAAATAGTTTCGTAGAACCTTCGCACGTGTCCGCCCGCCTAAATTGGAGATGGTGGCTTAGTCAGGAAGACTGCTAACGTGGCAAATAAGTTGGCATCCGTCAATCAAAGGGTACACGGGGCTCAACTTTGACAGTATGGTAGAACCATCATCTTCACTACACAGCTAAGAGCTTTCAGCTTTGCTTGTGGTTGAGGAAAACAAATTCAATTTCGAAAGAACTCTCAGCTGTAGGGGACCGTTTTGAACGGTACGACTGGTGCTCTACTCCCTAGAGTGGTGCATGAAACGTGGCGAATTGCCGTGCGAGGAATACGATGAATATGCAAGTTCTGAGTTGATCGTGTAACTCATTGAATAAACAGCGATAAGTAACATGATTATTTTCGATTCTCTATATTTTTCCAATTAATCTGCGTCTGAATGCAACAATGTAGAGATCAACTAAACTACATGGACCCGCTGTAGACGTATGGAGTCCCGAATAACGAAATTCATTTTTCAGATAGAATGGTGTTTCTGCGTTTCCGTGACTTCCATCGCACTCTTCATCACTGCATAACTATACTTCCGCCATATTCATTGCCACAGAAATTACTAAGCCAGTAAATAGGGTGTTCTCTGTGCCCCACAAATATAATACTGTTACCAACAATTCTTACCGATTCGTTGTCTGACAGTTATTGACAGCCCAGCCAAGTCACAATAAGTTGAAACTCGCAATAAGGTTGCCACTGTACTCTAACATGCCTGAGATTCGCTTGTTTCATATGAGTGTTCACTGCCTTAATTTGGAACATTGAGCTGACCAGGGATTATGAACCCGGATTAAAAACCCGAACTAAGGTAACTGATTTCAAAGTTTTCAAGTAGCGGAAGACAAACCTGAGAGTTTAGATACCATGAAACTTCATACACACGGCTATTCCTATTGGAGATCAAATAATGTAGCTGCATTAACTGGTTTCATATATCACAATATACTGTCATATTGTATCAAAGAGCTAAAATATAGCGAAGACCTATTCCAATCCATAAACTGTCAACTTTTCCAGGTGGTCCGATTTCACTGATTCAGTGGTCCTGAAGGCCACAACGGCTGTAGATCCGTTCCTCCAGGATAGTCAGCTGGACCTCGTATTAGGAGCAGTCCTAATTCCGGCGGATCTCGGGGTGAAGTCGCAAGTCTCACTGTGGACCAGCATCTCCATATTTATGTTGCCTTTCCTGGAGAAGAATGGTTGAGAGATGGCCGGACATAAAAACCATAGTCCGGTCGTCTAAATGCCGACAATGACTACGGCGCTCCGCCCAATGTGGTCGAAAAGCATACAAATACTACGCATCTGATTGGGGTTGTGCAGTGGCAAACTTCCATGCCTTAGCTACGATTCTTTGGGTTGGGCTCGGGTGTAGGTGTTCAAAGCCCATGTCCAAAGTTACACGAATGACTGCCACCGTCATTTGCTATTGCTTCCACGGACTAGTATACAGAGATAAGCCTGGAATTCGGACTACTCTTTTACGAAATACCAAAACACCACAGAAAAGCCCTCAGTGTAATGTCTGTTCTGGCTATACCCTTCGCTGAGGCACAGCAACCTAAGGAGGCAGGCGTAATTACGATATCAAATTCGCAGCTGCACATCAAGTAGACCGAACTCTATTATATCTGGCACAGAAAAAGCTGCATCGGGTTCCTCCACGCTTACCCATTCCTATGCTTTCAGGATGTTACACTCAGATGAGAACTGTCCCACAATTAACCGCCGGATCCTATCATATACACCCCTCCAAGTGACTTACTTCTTTTGGTTGGTTTCCATTCAGTAGTTGGCAACGACACGGGATCCATAAAATATACTTGGACTAGATTAGGTCCTCACGACACCCAGGCAACGTCGCGAGTGAATCGGCTACAATTTAATTCGGCAGGCCAACTTTAGTTGTGACCAGTAACGACAGGGTAGTGAGGAAACGCGTAGCAGCACCGCTAATTGGATGGACGTTTGGGGACCGAGTATATCTCCCTCAAAAGAGAACCAGTCCAAATTCGAATTTTTGATCTAGTGACTGCCCGGCTACATGCCGGGCACCGATGACTAGATTATATAAATGATATCACAATTTAAAAGTTGACAAATTACTTGGGAAGGCCGTCAGTTATTCAGAAGAAGATATCACATGAATCAACTTAGCCAGCTATACAGATGTGGTCAGCGGTTCAGCCATCCTCAGGCCGCACGGCTGATCTCTCCAAGTCCATTTTACCGATCTAATAACGGTGAAATGCTTTAGGCGGTCGAGCGATCTCAAAGTTGAGTCAAACAAAATGAATGGGAGTTACGTTGTCGATAAGCACATTGGTATATTGTGTTCAAGTGAAGTCTTTCCGATCCGAGAATTGTGAACTTATCGAAAAAGCGACGATGACCGGAATCATTGATCAGCGGAGGTAGTAAGCGGGTTATTCAGATGACTACGTACGAACTGTACTGTCAGAATAGCTACCCGGCGCTGATATCGGGAACTAGTTTCGTCCCTTACTTATGTGTCTGGAGTGACACAAGGTTGAGGGATGCGTAGGATAAACAACCAACGAACAGGCTACTCCAGTTCATTGGATGGCCGTTCGATAAAGTCGAAGTAGATGAGAATGGGACTCCAGATTCGCTTCTATTAGCAAAGTTACAAATACATGCCGCGCTAGGCAAGCATGTTAAATCTGCTCCGCCAATGAACATCAGTTGCACCTGAAACAAAAAAATGTATAAGTCACCTACATACAACTGCATCCCAATTGTGAATCAGACTACCGAACTTCACCTCTAAAGGTGACTTGCATCAATTGTACAGTGTGATGCCAGCTGACCCCTAGGAGTCGCTTAATTCTAATTTCATACTTATTAAGTAGCTCGTGTCGAGCCAGCAGATAGAGATAAATGTTCCCCAGATGTCCAAAGTCTACTAATAGTCGCTCTTAATCTCAAATTTAGTTCATTAAGAATCAGCTCCATTTTCTGATTTGACAGTAAGGGGATGGATCACGATCATGAGGAATTCGTTGTCCTGTTTATGACCCAAATGAAGTGGTGTAACCTCTAACCAAAACTAGTGGTTTGCACTCTGAGGTCAAAAACAAGGTCGTATGATCTCGCCATGCATTGATTGCTAACGTTGACACGAACATCCCGTTGAGTAGTACAGTGACTCACCCTCGTACACGACACCCGCCAAAATATTTTCTGTAGGGATTCCTCCCTAATGGAGATTTACTCTGTTATCACGAACAAAGCGAAAACACTCACGGACCTACCCAAGGTGGCTTGCTTCATTATTCGGTGAGTTGTGAACTTTGTTGAATTGTCTTGTTCAGACATGACAAAGTGTGCGAATATTCACAACTGAAAAGTTCGACTAAAGTCGACCAGCTCGATCTTGATTTGTTGGATCGATAGCCAATAAGCTGAAGTGGTGCATTTGTGCTCAATATTGAGTATTTCCCTCTTTCCTATCACATCATAACCTTTGGCAGACCAACAGGATCCGACCAGACTGGTACGATAGTCCCACTATGAATGGATAAATGGCCCAACGCTCACGAGGGACGCGCGCAGCCGAAAGGCTGTACTACTGAGCTAGTAGGAATAAGTTGATAAGCAGAGGGAATACGATAAATCCTAGGTGATATTACCGTCAAATTTCAAGCAAGGCACTAAAAATAACCAAATTTGATATTCGACCTCTTGTCTCTCGATCACTGTCCGGTATCCCCATCACTTGCTCAGAGCTGCTTGGGTGGGTATGGCAATAGAAAGTGAACAGGACCTAGGTTATTGGATTACCGGGTACTGGCATGTGAGTGGTGGGCAGTTGGATTTTGCTGCTTGTCTCGGAAAGAGGGCCCTAAAAACAAGGACATATTTACCATCGTAGCCCATTCCGTCCATCGGTACTGGATTAGCGAGAAATGACAGAAGGGAATGCTTTAGCTACTCAATGCTTCCATTTGAGTGAAGCCCATCATATGCCTCAAGGCTATCACCAATTCTGTCCGGTCAATTATGACCGCGGTATTGTTACTGTCTGCTCCGACAAACTGGCTAACAAGTCCGCTGTCTGCATGGGTTGATCGTTGGCCGAATGATCTCTTGTGGCGGATATCGCAATAAAGTGGCATCAAAGGAAATCGTTCCCCTCCCCGTGTAGATCATTCTATGAAGGAAACTCATTGTGTCCGGGATGTTGGGATAAAAAACAATGTATTATACAGCGTCTCACTGACAAAATATCAAAAAGTACGAAAAACGAGAGCAATCTGAATCAAAGTGTCGGAGATCGGCAATGATAAATGAGACACGGATGGAACCATATTAGCAGTCCTCGGAAGGCGGATCCGGTAACAGAGGGAGTGACAACTTTTCGCGCACCAGATTTTCCAAGTGGTGATAGAAATGCGGGATTTTGTCGTAGCCTGATATGCCAGAATAGACGTATAGTAGAAGAGGGAGCATGAGATTTCACGGAAATAGAAATATCTCGCAGAATCTACTCTTCGATTTTACTGAGTCAAACTGGAAACAACAGTTGACCCCTCTCGACTTCCCAAAATTGTTCAACCAAGCTTACGACATGAGAGTTGGAGGATTAGGATCTAACAAGTAGATTAGGATGTTCGTCTAAAAAATGGTTCGTTCAAACACCCACACTGAGGACATCATTCTGGTGAAATTATCTAAAACTGTATACCAGACTGCCTTTTGTACATCCTTTGACAATGGGCAACCGGATGGGGGAGACAGAGATTAACCCGATGGTGTTCTGACACAATACCCTCTACTGACATCACACAAACAAGATCAAGCAGTTGCCGATTAGTTAAAGGACAAATCTTACTTGGGAAGTAGTTGAGATCGACGATCGCCCACTCAGGTCCCGTTCGTTCCACAGACGACTCACCCTTTGTCAGTCGTATTACATCGAATCCGAACAGATCTATGCCAAATGTTTGTCGAAGTAGTGCAGCAACTTTCACGAACAGTGGGCCATCACAGAAAGTTTGAAACCGATCCAGATCTTTATCGTTTTTTAGCTGGAACAAATTACGACGAAAAGGGAGCATGAAAAAACTAGGTTACCGAAGGTTTACGTTGTCTCGTTCCAAACGAACAAACGATATGGTGTACTGAACTGGGTGGATTTTATTCGTCCTCCTTAGTGGTATCGTAGTATCGACATACCTGTCGGTGTTAAGCACCACTGCTCTATGGTAGTAAAACCAGAAACAGCTCGGTACGTCACTTGTGAGGGCCAAAACAAATGAGCGAACGCGAGAAACGAGACAACTCATTCCCTTAAAGTACGATACTTTAAAAAACCTTACGGACTTGTTTTCTGTCTGTATTC
>NW_008751929.1:19530-52482 GCF_000715545.1 Opisthorchis viverrini | reverse complement strand
AAAAAACCTAACGAACTGCTTACTCAGTAACTGGATTCATTCATGCGGCTCAGGTTTCAGAGAAAACTGTGATTATTAAGGTCATCTGGGGACAAATATGCAGCAACCAAACCTCTGGTATCGTCCCATACCTAATATGCTTGTTTGTGCGTACAGATGAGATCGATGCACTTAATTGGTTGAAACCGTCTAGGGGTGACACCTCATTGTTGAACACCTGCAGCACTCTATGCAGCGTTTTATGAGGGAAGTACTGGCGAAGGAGACAGTAGCCTTTGAAATTTTGCAGGACGTAATGTAAAACGCCGAAGCCAAGTAACACGATTTTAATCCATGGGTGTTTAAGGTTAAACAGGAAGACAAAATGAATAAACAAAACAAGAGAATATGAAGAAGACCAAGCATTTCCAGTCAAGCCAGAGAACATGCTACGTGGATTATATGAGATTCTTTTTACGATATTCTATCCGAAACAACAACTTAGCTCAAACGGGATCAAGTTCGCCCGAAAAACAAAGTGACGGAGCTAAACTTGGGCCTCTGGTTTATGTAGCTGTCCAACTTTGAGGTGTTCTGTTTCTTCCACCATTTGAACCGCGAAAGCCGGAACACAGGGGGCGGAATACGACTATGTAGAGCAGATTTCGACTAACAACTTCTCGGCCACCATGAGCAAACATCACAGAGATGAATATAGTTGGAATACTTGACGAATGTTGTTATGTCTGGCACCCTGAACAAACCAAGAGTAATTCCTACCAATCGAGTTCCTAAATAAAGATGGCCTAATCTGTCTGAGTGAGTTCTGGCCCACTGAGATGTGGATCACGGTGTTTAGAAGATCGCAATAAAATGTCTTCTCCGGCCAGAACAACAAAGCGGCTACGTTTTCAAATCTACTGATACTCAGCTTGGTTAAGTCCGGCAGTGTATGCTTAACTAATTGATTCAACTGAATAAAAGTTAGTATTCGATCAGCGCCTGGTTTCATAAGACACGGAAGGCAGATAGACCAAGAACTCACATCTCCTAATGGTCCATCTCGGTTAAATTTCGAAGCCGTATGGGAATTGAAAAACAACGGTTTTCGATTATCTGCGAAGAAAATGACAATCAGAAAGCAATCTCAGTGCTAAATCCGCACCGAGAACAATCACAACACTTACAAGGACAGTAATGATAGGGACAATTTAGGTTCGATTAGAACATGGCTGACGAGAAATTGGGTACTGTGCCTACTTGATGAGCCCCAAGAAGGGCGAAACCGGTCGTGGGCTATCGAAAGGTTTCCAGCAACCTAATGAGCAGTTTCCTTCCAGAAAATATACTGCGACATCTCGAATTTCGTAGGAAATGAGACATGAAGCGGCCTTCGTGCAGCGCGTTCAGTTGAAGAAGATCACAAAAGAGGAATTCAGCTGAGTCTGCAGTTGAAACTAGATGTGTTTGTGACCAGTGTGACCGCTTCAGTCACACGGTGCATGAGTAACTACATACACTTTGTGGATAACCTCGAAGAGGGAACAGTAGCTGGGAAATCACATGGGGTCTCAAGTCTGATTGCCGAGCCAACGGTTTGATGTTACATTGTTTCGTCTTGATGCATATTTAGTCAGTGAGCGAAGTGATCTTATTGTTCTCTCCCAACACTGTTTCATTCAGCTTAGTTTTCAGGCATACCGCTTCTCAAATCTATGTTCTTGTCCATGGTGGAACTATGGGACATATGGCAGTCGAAGCGGGGTGGCGCTCCGTCGCGGCTTCTGTCAGGGGGGACGTTAGTTACGCAACAACAATCACCTATGAATATTCCCCCAGTCCCACATATAATTGAAAAATCATTATCCTAAATATCCCTAAACCACAGTAATGTAAGTACTCTGACAGTCCCGTGCGAGACTCACCTGTATACTGTGGGAACAAACTTCCTAAGTAGATTAGCTGGTACTGTCCAGATTTATGGGCGTGTGATTTTCAGGCACGGCTAGTCTATTAAAAAAACATGGTTAGTCTCCGATCTGGAACAAATGTTTCTTCTCTCTTGTTTTGCCTACACAGCCTACCGATGAACTAGAAGAGAAGTGCAGGGAGCACTAGCCAAGCAAGGCCCCAAATACAATCCAGTACACAACAGAGGACACACCAAAAAAGCACTCACCTGCCATTTCCAGATTCTTTATCGATGGACGCATTACGACGAATGTTTTGTCCCCTATGACCGCCACCTTAAAAAGCGCCCCATCATGATTCCAAAACTGTTGAACAAGTGTGGGGTAGCTGATTTGCTCTAGCCCTTCTTTATTGAACAGAAGTGCCATCTGAAATACGAAGGTTAAGTTAAAAGACTTCACAGACTCATTATAGGACCGCAATGGCATGCAGACGAGAGCCTGTGGATGAGGTGTGCTAATGAATACAGCCGCCGTGCGGTAGAGATGACTGTCAAAAGCGTTCAAGTACAAAACCGATGCACACTGACTGGGTATATGAGTAGCGAAGTCAAACAGTACGAGGATGCGAGAATGGGGATTTCCCAGCACAAAATAACTGAGACATTTATGCAGTAAACAGAAAGAGAACAAATTCGAGTACTTAGTCGGTTTTATCAGTAAAAATTAGGGCATATTCACAAGCCGTTTACTAACAGGAAACTAGAATGACTGAGAAAGTCGGGAATGAAAATCTTTGAGTTCAGTAATTCGGAATGACTAAAACTGACATCCGGGATCCGGTAAATGTGGGTGTTTTTCCAACAAAGGGATAAAACAATAACCACACCAAGTGTCCCTAAGAAGTCCATTCACTTTCAGGATCGGCCAAATTGTGTTCCCCTTGGAAATACGGTCTGTGAGGAGTCGTATGATATTTTGAACCAACAGCAACAATTCTTATCCACACGTCTCCCACAGATATGGATAAGAGGAACGAATAAATATGTCCCAAGTAGGATATGACAGAAGGTTAATATCCTTTCTTGTAGCAACGGCTCGGCAATAGACGGCTGTTGATACCTAATTTGGATAACGGGCAAAAGGGAATCGGAACCACCTACCACTTGATGGAGAACTGATTTGTTTGCTGACCCGCCTTCAGATACTAGTTTTGTTTGTTCCTCGTGCCAGTTTAACCCGGGTCCAATAAGTGAAGCACCCAGTTTGTGATGATGACGCCTACCAAAGACGCCGGCCTATGGAGCTCTTGCCTTCTAAAACAATCTGGACTGTTTTGTCGCAAGGAGACAGCAATCGCCCGACAATGTCGAAAGTAACTTCGCTTCATCACGACCATCACCTTCAGCTGTAAACTTCGAACAATTGTGCAGTGGTTATAGGCCACGGTTACGTCCGCCTACGATCCGGGAAGATACGGGTAGGAAACTGAGCACTGGGGGTAGCAGCCGATGTAACAAAACAAAAACTAAACACTGTCCGTCAGTGTCTCTAACCATTGATGTGCCCTATCTCAGGAGTCGCCAACCGGAGAGACCGCACTGACCATTGTGGTCGAGTTTGCTGGTAATGGTCTCCATACTTAGCTGCCAAGCCATTGTTCACCCGCGTGCGGCTCGTTTCCACCCTCCACATAGTTGAGTGAAGAGATCCATCCGATGAAATCGGTCGACTGGCATAATGTAAGGAAGTACATACAGATAAAAGCATTAATCGATCAGGTGGGCAATTAAAGCTATCCGGTAATAGGTAAAAAGCCCTAGAATTTTGATGTGATGGATGCAACAACAACAGTCGCCAAATCAACGGCCCGACAGATCCACCAACACTCATGGACAATTCTGCAACACACTATCGAGAGCAATTGTCCTGACATGTCGTTAGTAATGCAGTACAATTCGGAGACTGGAAAGATAACTCAGTAATATTAGTCGCGGAACCAGTCGGTTCTGTATACCGTTAGTTTAGGTTCGATACGCGAACTACAAGAACAGTGTAAGTAAATGAAAACTGAGGAAAAATAGGAAATTGTGAAGGTGAATGAGTCCTCGACAGTAAGCTCCGTGAAAATGGAAGAGTGCTGGGGTCAAACAAACCAAAATGCGAGCACAGGTGGGAGCGCAGAACTCAAAGTGGAGAAATCACCGGACTGAAACGACAAATATGCGGCGCCATTGCGGACAGTGCTCAAGCCATCATGCCAAATGAAAACGAAGAACGTAGGTGACAAAGAAATGAGCGGCTTACGGAGTGAGCACGTTCATCACCATGTGACGATAGTGGCTTACAGACTGAAAATAAAAAGAGCAGTTACCCCGGGTCGTATCTTAATCTCTCAGTATTAGTAATAAAAAGCAGATCCTATCTTGCGAAGTACATCCCTTTCTACAGTGTACTTCAATATTCCTGAAGAGTGAAAGTGTGGGGCTGAACGAGGATGAGTAATCAATTAAGAATCTAAGAGTCTTCGGTTGCTATGGGAACCGTGTCATCGGGACTGAGAACGGCCATATTCGCGACCTATAGTATGCGTTTCACTGTCATGTTCTGAAAACAGGAGTACAATTACTTCCAATCAACAACAGGAACCTGACATTCATCTAATCGGTGAGCTGTGCTGGTCGTCTACATCACCTTCACTGAAATGTCGTTGACCTTGGTATCCACTCTCTGAAGCATACCAGTTACTGGTGCAGAGCAGCTGGGAGAATTTTGGATGGCAATATGAGAATATCCTCAGGATTCGTCAAAAGTAAGCCTCATTTCGGTCGCATTGGTTGTTCGGTTTGTCTTACTACTGTGCCATCTTGTATCAAGAAGGACCCAAGGTAGTCCACTTTATAAGTTCATTCGGATTCATGTGATACAAAAATGGGGGTGAAATACGATACACGACAAAAATCTAGGTCCGGAAATTATCCTTTACTCTTGTAGCTCTTCATTCACAAGTCATTAACCGAACTCCTTCCCACTTTTCAGATGGCCCACAACGATCGCTCCCTCTGCAAGTTCCCTAACCAGTACCACGTGGCCAGCAAAATGAATCGGAATAAGTACTTACTAAACCCCAAAGGCTTTATCCACACTGCAGCTTCCAGTGTCATTACTCCCAGCCACATCGGGTCACAGGCATCTCTTGATGAAACTTGGCTTTCTCTTTCCATAGATGTACGTTGTCTGCGGAACATTTACACAAGACCTTGCTTCGGTCGTGGACACCAAATCACTCAGGATGAGCCCAGATATCTTATTCACCACTCCTCGGATATCCGATTATCCTGAGGTATTAGCTCGGGGTGTACATGGCGTAGGGGTTGTACTCAGTCCACGGGCTTGATTCAGTCGAACGGTTGTCTGGTTAGAATAACAGCAATGCACGTCGATGCTGGATATCGTCCACATCGGTAAAGATTATTTCTGCCAGAAAAAAATCATAACGGTAACTAGCGGCCACGATGAGACACGCGGGACCCTCAAACGCGAAAAATCAAGAGCAAGCGGAGTACTAGAGAACGCTGACCAAACTATAAATCCCCTCGTAGCCCAATCCTCGACAAAATTATGTGGCTACTCCGTTAATCAGCCACAAATTTCGCATGTTATGATAAAGATGTGGTCGAACTCCAGAAAGCTGTCACAATAAAACGATTGGTCTTACTAAAACTAACCGGTCGGATCCAGAAAAGCCGGAAATGTGGATTTTCGATTCACAGATTAAGGCTTGTTGAAAAAAACTCTCAACAAGGACATTATTTATAGCGTTAGATTGGACGACAAAGATAATAAAACATTCAAACAAAGTGATGGGAACATACTGAGTGGAAATCTCAATGAAGCCGCATGCATTCGTTTCACATTGATGGCGGGATCCTTCAAATCAAGTGTACAAAACGGCGGCACACAGATGCGATCCGCTTCACCAAGAAACACGAGGAAGCAAGGTTGGGATATTAGCATATAAGGCTTTACCTCGTATATTGGCACATCAAACACCAGCCACAGTACAGCACAGCTGATACGTGGATAACGAACGAGGCAAGACGTTACCAAACAATAAATCCGAAAATTTCTCGTGTCTAGATTTCCCATTTCAGTAAGACATCACTAAAGAGTTGCAAACAATTATATAAATCGTCCAGCTGTAGCACCCTTTCGGTGCCTAGCTGCCATGCCACACGAAGGAGGCACAAGGGCTGGGATACTGCCAGGTTGCCTAAGACTAGACAGGGGGAAGTCGAGTGGCAGAGGTCAGGTTCGAACCACGGACCTCCCGGGCAGTAAATTCGCACTCTAACCACTTGGTCCATCTCGCCTTAAAGAGTTGCGGAGACACTAGCTTGTCACTGACGCCAAGACAGATAGGGACAATAGAAGCACGACTTCCATGAAACCATGTAACAGGTCAGTAGATGTCAACCTACAGTTTTGCCGAAAAGTCAAACAGACTGCTGAATCACACCCATAACACATGCAGGTTGGACATATTGTCACCCCTGAAAGGGCCTAATGTCCATCTACCTTTGAATCGCTCTAACCACTGAGCTATCTCGTCCCCCGCACCTGCCTTTAACGTATTGTAGGAAGCCTCTGGGTAAAAGGCCTGTTCGGAAGTGTGATTTGCTTTGCTCCACTGCTGTCCTTTCAGATACGGTCAGGATACCTGGGATGAGAGTTTTGCTCTATCACCTAAAGTTTGTGCTACACGGAACAAAGTTTGGGCACTGGACGGTCCCTGAAGGCTTTTGGCGAAAGCAGCGAAACACAGTGCCATATAGGTAGTTCTGATAAGCAAAACGTCCAACAAAGGGATATTGTTTTCTAATACAGACTCAAAGGTAGAAGCAATGTTTTTGACGGATTGTGCTGACTACTGACGCCCTGTTTGTTTCCCACCTTTTTTACCAGTAAATATCACTCATACAAAAGTAGCTGTTTGACACAGAACACTTTATGCGGCGGTCAGCATTACAGTAAAGCTTCACTACAAGAAAACATTTCTTTATGACGGCAACGCATCTGAAACGTCCTTGGTGCTCACAAACATAAACCCTATCTAGAGAAAAAGACTGGATGCTGGGAATGTTAGCTAGAATGGCCTGAAGTGAAGTGCTGAACGCACGCGCATATGGGCAGGTGTGGAAACAAAGTGAGTGTCATTTGTCATGATTCCTGCATAAAAGTTCGGAAAATAATTTTCGGTGATATTCAACCGCTGCGTGGCTCGACCATTAAGCTATCAAGACAAAGGCTTCTTGCTTCTTATTCAGCAATCTCTGAAGCAGGATTATAACTGCCACGCCCGATACACTGGAGTCGCTTTCCGCAGTTACACTGCACCACGCATGCAGTTGCATGTTGATATGCAAAGTATTGTTGTCACCATCCACGATGACTAACAAGCGTTTCCGCCAGATTGTTTGAGTGAATTTTTTAATTGTGGCAGCGTCACGGTGTATAACTGCGATTCAACCCGAAGGAAGCATAAGTGCCAACCAATCGTGAAGTCAAGGCAGGGACCGATCCATGTACATGCTCGTCATTAACTCGCGCCTCAACCCTCATATAAGCAACTGATCGCACGTTCCATATCGTCAGAACCGACAAATTTCCGAGGAATGCAACGTACTTCGCCCACTTTGGGAACAGTTCGTTAGGCTGGAATAATTGAATCCCGTCGGTTTTCAAGGAGACGGTTAGTAATTCCAGTAGAGTTACAAATAAGCTTGTCATGATGACCTTTTTCCAAGATTTGAACTGCACCGGATGGGACTTAAACAGATTACAGTGTTTACCATAATGACGTTTTCACTACAAAGTTGAAAACATTCCACAATCACAGTAAAGTCGTTTGGATAACTCATCTAGCTCATACGCTACAACAGAAAGATAGAGAACTGGGTGTAACTCCAAAAGTGTGGTATACTACGGCACAATGCGTCGACGTATGCTCATACACTCGGCCGATCACGATGTGCAGCTGACATACGTGTAAACCAACAGGGCGAAAACGCAAGACGGTGATCCTCAATCTTGCCTATTACGAATACCTGAGAACCCTAGGGGCATGTGACGTTCATTCACTACATTTGCATACATTTTTACTCATCAGCATGGCACCCAAGCAATCAACAACTCCACATCCCTGGAATTTTCTCTAGTACCTTATTTATAAGGCTTTCAAATAAATAAATAAATAAATCATGGTAGCGAAACACCAGTGTCGAACACTGATGTCATGTTGTCGATAATAAGAATAATGATAATGATAATAATAATAATAATAATAATAATAATAATAATAATAATACAAATGGCTACCCACAACGATTCATTGGAAAAAAACATGTGGTCTGTAGCACTAAGATCCACTGCGTACAGAAGAAACAGGATTCACTTACCACTCTGATTAACTAGTGGCTAGGAAACAAGAATGACCTCAGCACTTCTGTCATCACGTTCCCACTGAAGGACAGCTACGAAGGCTTACCACCAGCTTTTGAGTGTACTCACTCGTATGCGCGTGTCCAACACCGTACGACGAGGTATTTGTCAGACAGAAAACGGGAGCACAATCCTACTATATATATATATATATATATAATGGCATTTCTTTCCACATTAATGAGAAATAACGAAGGCTTGAAAACCCCTAAATTAGCCAAATTCTCGAAACAACTGTTCCACCTAACCTACGGTAATATAGAAAGAGCTGAGCCGCAACTGTCCTGTGTAGGTTGACCTCCTGAGGGTTCCTTCGGAGAGCATCGAATGTACAATGAAGCCATGCTGCTTCAGGACTACTTTTCCTTATCTCATACATGATATTTACTGCCAATCGATTTTTCCCCAACTGGAAGCCAAAATAGCTAGGTCTGTCGTTACCAATGACAGATGACCTGAGGTTGGGCGACAATTAACGTAGAGATTTCCTGGTTCCTCCAGCTTTGATGGTTCGTCACTACGTCGTGACACGGAACACGCAGTGAAGGCCATGGTATACAAAAGTATCTTCCAGTTGAAGATGACTTGTCATTTCCCACCAGAAAACACGAAAACACACGAAATTGAGTGACACAAGTGGATTTACTTACCTAGATCTGAAGACTTCATTGCCTTCTCGATTAACAAAAATTGTTCATGACGCCACAAAAGCAATCGGACATTATTCGGCGGATCGATGCAGACAACATTTGGATTAACTCTCAGAAAGGCCTAGAAATCAACTTCAGCAAATGATGGTGAAGATTTACATCGAAACGCTTAGCGCAATCGTCATCTGAAGAAAGGTGGCAGTTCAGGAGCTCGGGTATCTTCTGGATTATCGCATCAACCTCTATGCTCTCAAGATCATCAATAGAGTGAAGCTGAAATGCTTGGTTAGTAAAGCGAAATACGACAATACCTTAACGAACCGCAGTGATGGAGAACTGCATAGAACATCAAGATCCGAAAAACAGCTACTTACTGATGCGCTGTCAAAAATGCATCCAGATTCATTTTCCGTCCCTTTTCGTTCCCCATTATTATGCCAACAACCTTCATGATTTCGGCTAAAATGTGTAAGAAATTCCTATTACATTTTGGAATAAATTGATTAGCCCCAGCCAATTGTTGAAATGGTACGCGTTTAAGTTGTCACCAGGGTGTTAAGTATCGCTGTAATGGACGACAAGGTTCTGAGAACACTGACCACCACCCCGCGATTTTCTATCAGAGAAAACGTTGAGGTCAGTGCTCTATTATGGTACAACCGTAAGTTAATCTGATACTTTGCCAGAAAAAGCGGAAGACGCGAGCATCAAGTTTTAATGCGAACTTTCGAAACAGACATTTAGTTGCCAGCACATGCTACGGTTTCATCGCCTCCAAACGGAATTCCACTCGAGTTTCAGCAGCACTCATTGGGCGGTGGCGGTTGCCTGAGCAATGGAAGTTAGCGGGTGTGTACCCCTCGTACAGACCAGAAGATGAAAATGACCCAGGTAACTACAGATATGCTTCTTTAATGCTTGTGATTTGGAAGGTGATAGAATAAGTTGTCAACAATATCCGCTGAAAAGAGACTAAACCTTAGCTTAGTGTGGCGGTTTGCGTACCTCTATCACCCGCCGACCTATACTAGGGGTTTCACTTTGACAGTTGCGGAGTTTCTCACACCAGGTCGGTTGGCAGACAGAGTTTTGACGGACACTGATTTCTGGTCCTCCGGGATTGGGGTTTGAAAAGACAAGACGGCTTGCTCCACAAAAACTTATGCTATTGTGGTTACGGCATGGCAGCTGCCACTTGCTTCCTTGAAGTCATGTTTTCTAGCCAAAGGCTTTGGTTAACGGCACTAGTCATCAGCCATTTTAAAAGTGGGCACCCAAACAGTATCCCAGCTTACGTGTAACTAATGACGTCACGACCAACGTTCCGCTAATGTTCCACTCTACAAGGTGGTTACGACTGAAAAAATGGAAAACTAACTGATCATGCCTCCAGAACGCCACTGACATCGGTTGGCAGCTATATCTTGTAGTGTCTCCAACCAGGCATAGTGAGGATCACGCGGTCCCCATCCTGGAAGTCGAGTAGCACCGACAGCACCCAAGCGTTTCGTTATCTCCTTCATACTCTGCAAGAGTTGACGAGTGTCCTCAGCGAAGATCATGTCGGTTAGAGGCAATTCGTAAATACGTCTTGACAAGATCGGATGTGATGAGGTCGCTGGGGCTGAATGCAGGCCTGCATAGTGTTCTCTGTAGACTTCAGATACCATGATTGGGTTACTTGCGGGTTCTTTGGTTGTCCCTGAGGAGGTTGCAAGCTCATTTTTCAGGCGTTGTCTGATGTACTTCAATAGCACACTTTTGTTTTCTGGGCGAGGTCTGGTACCACGGCTTGTGTTCGTATATTCCATTGATGGATTTCTGATTTACGACAGTTCCGCTCTTACGAGAAGCCGGCTGGTCTTCTGTGTCACCCGCAGTTATCCTTTAGAAAAACGTTTGGACCTCTTTCCCAGAAGACACCGGACCTGAAGTAATTTTTTGTCCATCCAGATGCACGCTCGTTTTTTGGGATGAACATTGCGTCAGCCTCGTGAATTTTCTGGACAATGGTACTGTCTAACTCATTCACTGAGCTTGGTCCTTGTTTTAAAAGTGCGAGAAAGCTACTCATTTCTGGAAAGTCTTCACGGTAGAAATTCCGAATCCACGTCTGTGGCTCCGGATTCCTGGAACAGTAGCAGATGAAATGCAGCATCAGCGGAGCGTTAGTTGTTACCTGATCGTTGATGTGTCTTTCGTTGGTAATGGCCAAATCCAGGAGGGATAGTAGTTGGCCTGCGCGGTATCTGGTGAGTGCGACGACATTCGATCCAGGCTTCTATTGAACGACTTCGACCAGCGCCGATGCAGTGTCGACAACACTCAATACGGAGGATTGCCATCCAGAACTTTGGAGCGTTAAAACCACTTACCGGCGAGAGATGCGTGGTATATATAACACACCGAGAAGAGAACCGATCCCATGCAGCGGGTTTTGGATCAACAATGAGTATGGAGACAATGGGGATGGAGGGAGCCGCATGTAAGCATAAACCAACCCCACCTGCTCCTCTCCCCTACCCCAAATTTCGAGTCAGTTGGTGGGGCCTCTTTTCCAGAAGACACCGAATCCTTTTTTGCAGTCTGTGGCTCGTCCGAGTGCGTGCTGCTTTTTTGGGACGGACATCGCATCAACCTCGTGAACTTTGTGGACAATGGTCCCATATAATTCTTCCACTGAAGCCGGTCGCAATTTAATTGTTCAAGAAAGATGCGCATTCCTGAGAAGTCTGCACGGCCGAAGTCTCCAACCTCAAACCACGTTTGAGGTTCGTGATTTCTGGCCCAATAGCAGATGAAATCAAACGTCAGCACACAGTGGTCGCTGTGTCCTAATGGAGCGTTAATTGTTACCTGATCAACGAAGTGTCTTTCGTTAGTGATGATGAAGTCCAGGAGGAATGTCAGTTGGCCTGCGCGGTATCTGGTGAGTGCGACGACATTCGATCCAGGCTTCTATTGAACGACTTCGACCAGCGCCGATGCAGTGTCGACAACACTCAATACGGAGGATTGCCATCCAGAACTTTGGAGCGTTAAAACCACTTACCGGCGAGAGATGCGTGGTATATATAACACACCGAGAAGAGAACCGATCCCATGCAGCGGGTTTTGGATCAACAATGAGTATGGAGACAATGGGGATGGAGGGAGCCGCATGTAAGCATAAACCAACCCCACCTGCTCCTCCCCCTACCCCAAGTTTCGAGTTGGTTGGGAAAATGGAGTAGCCGTCTATCGAGATCTGCGCGTCAGCAACAGCTGGTGTGAGCCAGGTCCCTTTAGGTGTGACTATGGACGGCTATTCAAGACAAAGACTGAGGTAGCTTGTGTGTCCGGATACCAACCGCCCATAGTGACTGACGTCAAATGGACGACTGCGTCACGTGCGGATACGGACCAAATGAAGGCACGCCCGGATTGGTCAAAATTTCGGCCATTCTGGAGCGAGCATTATAGATCAATACTCGCCCCCCCCCCCCAACAGAGATTTTAGCACGACTTGCTGGACACCCTACAAGTAGGGTTGTAATAATTTTCTTTTGTTCCCAAAATGGGCTGTCAAAACGTGCACTGCCTTTTCATATACCACAGTGGGTTGAGCAGGAAGCCGAGGACTGCTGTGGTTTGTATATTGCTTTTGCTTCTTATATAACGTTACGTATTTTGTCAGTTGCGTAACACATTTTTGTTTGAATACGAAAAACTACAAAGACGCGTACCCGTACAAGTTCACGCAATACAAACGTGGTTTTGCTAGCGCTTAAAGCGGTCATTCGCAACTCGCATGAGCTAACCCTGGTTTCATATTTCAGACTATCCTCGAAATCTATTACTGAAAACTGTTCACAAGACAACCATGATTGGATTATTGTTTACTTGCTGACCTGGAGAAATACAAACTATTTCAAAGAGAACAACTCTTAGAGAGTCCTTTCCATCTGACCCCTTTATTATTGTATAATCAATCTACCGTCATTCTTTTTATTTCTTGCCACACTCCCGCTAAAATAGCTTTCTGCGTAGCTTGGCCACTACAAAAACTCCACGTAGTTGCACGACTGTACAGCAACTCAACACGGTACAGATGAGCGCTTCGGCAACAGTCTAGCTGGTTCAGAACGTGAGGGTACTCCTTGTTGGCCAGATTGTTGATGTGGTTCAGTGTGTGATGGGTACGAGTTTCCATGAGGAAGACCGAGCTGTCGATTTTAATAAGCTGCATTGCATTGGTATCAGAGAGTAGAAATCGAGTGAATTATGGATTTAGTGCTCTAAACGAGCGGATTTGTGATCAAGCACCCGCCCACTCAGTAGATCTTTGTTACGACTGCATCCACGGCTGGACGCTTGAGGATGCGTGTGGCCCTGGAATCCCAAGGCTCAAGTCTATACCACTTGGTCTTACGACTGACAAGTATATACTCCCTTTTTGACTTGACCTTCGCCACACCCGATAATGCATACGGTTGCCGAAACCCGCTATCGAATCCTCGATATACACATGACTCCCTCATTATCGCCAATTGGACCAATTCAGCGAGTAGTGAGTTTGCCGATTCATGGCGGTCACCAGTTATAGAGCGTCATATTCATAATAGGAATGATACCTGCAGCTATCTCGCGACGCCGTCTTATCTACAGACTAGGTGTGCATGTCTGGGAAAGGGGATCATCCTTGCGTTGCCACTTCACAGTTCATGCCGTTGTCCAACGACGTTGTGCTCAGTGGAAGTTGAGATCTGTGAGAAAATGTGTTGTGAACAAGTTCGCGGAAAATATCATTTCATTTATTAAATCTGAGGTGTGCAAGGCAAACAAAACGTCAAACCTGGTCTCCCAGGGTGAAATTTGTAGTAGATATTCTTTAGATGTTTTTTATTCTTAAAGAACACTGGGGAGCGCCAAGGTATGCTAGATTGCTTATTTCGTGTCTTATATCATGTTAACCGACGAAAAATACGAACTGTTGGTGGTCCGTGGCCCTGATATTTCGCTCACTTAAACAAAACGCTACAAACAAAATATCACCGAAAGGCGCAAATGAATTAGACTAACTCCTCGGTAAATTCACAACTTCGAAAATTCTGTAGTCGGGGCAAAAATAATTTTGGTGTGCTTTTAGTCATCGGCCACTATTTACTTAATTGACTTAAAAACACATCAAATGCTCCTCCATTGGTTGCGCTATGGTCTTTACGTTTTGGCCGTCTACATTCTATTCCAATGGCCTTAGTGGTAATTGCCTGTTCACTAATACTAGCTTTTCAGTGACTATTGCTGTTTGCTCGTTTCAAATGACCGAACCAAATTTCCGGTAGCTTGAATTCTTTGTTATTGCACTAGCAGCAAATATAACTGCTCGTTGGGTTGCCACCTTGCAGATCTGGCCGCTTGTACGAGAGATGAAATCCTCGCGTGCTGTTGGGGCACGACCTGCACGGAGGGTCTCCATGTTATTTTACACCACCGTGCGTTTGTATACCCGACACCTTTCGGGCGTCGCGGATGCTTCGCACATTGCTGGTATTTCTGGGCCTAGCCTTTGGTGTAAATCCATGAGAAAACTTCGTTCTTGTCCGTCTGTAGCTGTTGAGTTTGACTTTACCCGGTTGCGTCATTCATCTGGCAATGGCATGAAATACTTTCGAAGGTAAGTATTCATTTACTTGTTGAGAATTCACGTGACGGTCCGAATATATTGTGCGGAACAGCATGACTCTCAGCAACGTTTGCTGCGCCACTTTTCCTTCAGCTGGGTTTGCACTGTACGAAATGAAATATGCTTGTTTCCCTTACTTCCGGGAGTGTTATCGTGGAATTAAATTACAGTGAGTTTCTCAGTTCTCTAAAACTAGCATTCAAGCATATTGCCAACGGGCTTCTTCGCCACGCATTGCTTGTCGACCAAAGCCAACCGCAGTGATCTGGGTTCCGGTGACCCATACATTCGCCCTCATATCTACTCATAAACCTTGATATTGTTCAGCTCGCGTAGAAATTCCGAGTAAAGCTATTCTTCGTCCATTACCTCGGAGGCTCTGTTTCCATTATCACTTCTGTGTTTGTCGTCCATGATCAAACCAGTCACTTCTCTGCCCAGTGCATTCCTTTTGACGAGACTCTAACAGATATAGAAAGTAACACCGCTTTGTCCGATCAACCTGTGAATTCACAAAAATCTTTAATGATATTCAGTCGCAGCTAGTGGTTGGAATAACGTCTGGCATGTTCATAATGCCACAGTCAGAATAAAAGCATGACCAATGCAGTTTTTGAGCACTCAAGTTTTGGTGAAAACTGGTTAGCCACGCTAATATTGGGCATTAGCCGACGCTGATGCGGTCATGTAGAAGCCGGCGCAATCTTAATGCCGTGGATATCCAGAGCAGGAGACCAAATTAAAAACGAGTGTTCCCATCTTTTTGGGACATTTGAGGATACTGGTCAACAACACTACTTGGGGTGCCAAAGCTGGAGAATTCTGCATGCCATGTGTTAAAAAGCTCAAAATTAAGGATAGTCACAAACCAAAATAACGAACCTGGTGAAACGTGAGTGGGTGCGGTGAAGTGGAGGAAATTACAATACGAATAGATGATGGCTGAAATATCAAAATTACGGTGTACTGCGAGCTTTATAAAAATCACTAATATCCCAGTTGATCGCACCATACTTTTGAGACAAAACCTGTCGTTTCTCCCAATTCGAATTATCCCGCCTCCACTTTTGCTCTTTGTGACTCCGGCCATTTACCCAACCGCCCAAGGCCACTCGTGGCCAGCAATGGTTTTCTGTTTTAGTTCATGTCAGCCGACTGAGTATTTGAGTTAGTCGGACCTCATGCCCACTGTTCCCTACAGGTTGCGAAAGAAACCTGTTATTATTATTTCACCGAATACTTCTCACTGTTCATGACATTGTCCCTTTTCGCGGAATCCCCACTACTCGCAAATTCACCAGCCATGTCCCATTCTGACTGTGAACGCATGATCATGCCTGACGGTGCGCCACCCACAAGTTAGGAATGAACATTATTACTATTATTGGTCGTAGTTTACCGTTCCCTGGGAGCGTGAGCTATTGCGAGCGCACATGACAGAATGCGCTGGGCTAAAGATCAGCCACGGAGATTCATGCAGACAAAACAATGACGATGCACGGTCCCACTTATTTTCGGTCCGGTTAGAGATCTAGTAATATATCAAGCACAGTCCATATGGCGAAGTTACCGGCCATATAAGGCCTTCCAGAGCTGAAACCCTGGGAAGAGAAAGAATGCGTTGGGATCAATTCATGGGTAGTTTGAGGCGTCAGTCAGCGAGAAGTCCATAAATAGCTAAGAGAACCTTAAGTTTATTACAGTTAGGATAGTCACAGCAAATAGTTCAATGAGACTGGCACGTCATATTCGTAACTTAACTCGATGTCACCCACCGAGTCTACTTTTAGTAACCGCCGGACCTGCGCACATGCTCGCAGCTGACCATAATGTCCCAACTGTATGAATGACTAACCCAATGACCAACGGCGGTCCTTCATATCCATACGTCGTCCACCTGCCAACACCCTATGATTGGAAATACACAACCACATTTAACGAATCATGTTCTGATTTATTGGTTGCATCGGTACAAACATAATGTGTGGTCAGTCCACTTCTCAGTTTTTCACTCGACAGAGTTTCTGGAAAAGTGTATACTTCATCACGACACGTACACATCTTCCACGATATCGTTTAAAACACATAATTAAGCAAAGTTGCAGCGGCTAACCCACCAAACGCTTAACAAATCCACTTGTCCAAAATTACCGGCCAGTGCCCGTGCTGAACCTGGAGAATTACTGCTATAAAGGTAAACTCACTACTTGCCGGATTGGTCCAATTGGCGATAATGAGGGAGTCATGTGTATATCGAGGATTCGATAGCGGGTTTCGGCAACCGTATGCATTATCGGGTGTGGCGATGGTCAAGTCAAAAAGGGAGTATATACTTGTCAGTCGTAAGACCAAGTGGTATAGACTTGAGCCTTGGGATTCCAGGGTCACACGCGTCCTCAAGCGTCCAGCCGTGGATGCAGTCGTAACAAAGATCTACTGAGTGGGCGGGTGCTTGATCACAAATCCGCTCGTTTAGAGCACTAAATCCATAATTCACTCGATTTCTACTCTCTGATACCAATGCAATGCAGCTTATTAAAATCGACAGCTCGGTCTTCCTCATGGAAACTCGTGCCCATCACACACTGAACCACATCAACAATCTGGCCAACAAGGGGCACCCTCATGGGCTTTAACCAACTCATAATTCATGCCGAAGTATTGCGACCCATCTTTGCTTCAGAAGTCATGTCGACTATATCCGAATGAGCTACTGAAATATTCGAACCTGATGCTATCCAACTGTTTCAGATGATGATAATTGTCTAGCTTTGGTCCGCAAGGACACTTTCTTCAACGTAACTCCTCGGTGCACAACCGGTTAATCGCTATCCAAATGTCGCCTTACGAATTTGTTGACACTGACCCACACGAGCTATGGTTCTGAGACAAGTTGTCAAACACCTGAAAACGCCGTGGTTACGCTTCTCAAAAGGGTCAGGTCACACAGCCATACAACAGAGGAGCCCGTACTGCAGCTTGATGCACACGTTACTTGATAGTCACGGATATACCGCCTTGATGCCATAGGTGATTCAAATTAGAAAACACAACCCGAGCATTTAGGCTTCGTGCACTGATCTCATCTGTCACACTGCAAGCAAAATTAATACAACTTCTAATGGATATAAAACTCTGACCAACCTTCCCCTTCAACGGGATCGGAAAAATACCTGCGATCTTATATAGGCTTATTCTACCTCCGGGGATTTCCTTGGCCAACCAAAAATGACCTCCTCTCCATAGAATTGTACATCTCAGCCCAATCACCTCAAAAATGACGTGTGCAATCTGGCTTTTCAGAAACCGAAGTATTTCGGTGCAATGATGGCATGATACTGCTATTGTCAGTTTGATGGCACGCCCGTAACTATGCTCTTCCTACTCTTTACCGTTCTCTTACCCTGTCGCCCACGAGTTCCATTACCTGCAACTACAAACAAACCCACGCTTTATTCTGACTAACCTTAAGACTACGCTTGACGGTACGCTAGACACATACTTGGAATAAAAATCGTTATAGTAACGTGAAACTGTGCACGCCAATTGACGGAATGACTCTGGCCAGCTCATCACAAAACACCTGCACCTTTTTCTCCTCTTCGAAGATGGGAATGGTGTCCGCATACTCCAGTTCAACAGGATTCCTGCAGGAAGATATTTGAAAACATGGTCCAGAAGAGAATTCAGCATTCGCCCCACGGTTTCACGGATTCACGGATTGATACTCAGGATCGAGGCTTTTGCCCAAGTTTCCCGGGTCGGTCTTGTTCTTGTCGTTCAGCGGCTGTCGTTCGCCTGAAAGGCACAAGTAAAAAAGGATGTAGCACTGCTCTTTATGTTCTCAGCGTGGAATAGTATGCTGGCCAGCGCGAGGATTCGCATAAATAAATGTCTAGTAGTGCTTTGAGCTGAATTCTAGAAGGAGCGTGGACAACCGTCTGAGGAAGGTCATTCCACGCAGCTACTCCCCGAAATGAGAAAACATTCTGTCTAATGAATGTGTGCTCTGAGCTTGGAAATTTTCTTACTATGTCCCCGCCGTGTGTCTGCTTGGTCAACGGTGGAAAACCTGTTTGCCAAGCCTTGTTCAAACAGGGCATAAGTAAGAATTAGTTCCCCTCGTGGGCGGCGGTACTCCAGGGGAAAGAGATCAAGCATCGCGAGACGCATTTCGTAGTCCACGGATTTGAGGCCGGCAACCATTCTCGTAGCGGCCTGCTGGACACGTTCCATGAGGCTGACGTCTTTCGTGCGTCCTGAGTAGACAACTCGGTTGGTGTATTCCAGGAGCGGTCTGACGTAGGCCGCATAGAGTAGTTGGGAGTCTATGCGAGCAATACGGCAGGTGCGCCGAACCATCCGTAAAATGGTGAATGCCTCTTGGGTCGATTTCTTATGATG
The DNA here is from genome assembly GCF_000715545.1 of Opisthorchis viverrini. Classification (NCBI taxonomy): domain Eukaryota; kingdom Metazoa; phylum Platyhelminthes; class Trematoda; order Opisthorchiida; family Opisthorchiidae; genus Opisthorchis; species Opisthorchis viverrini. Next base: position 33,373 of record NW_008751929.1, on the reverse strand, counting down.
CAGTGAGAAGGACGAGTTTAATGAGAGCCAGATATCTAAATCCTTTTTGGCGTCTATCTTCATGATGTTTTCTGGTCACTTTTCACCATGCACAACAAAGACATTCGCTGAATCCCCCCAAACGACATATGGACGCATTTTTCATCATTCAGAGGAAGGTGCCAGTCCAACGACCGATGCTTTGCAGCGTCCACATCCGTTCGAAGGGCACTGGCATTGGAACTTCGGGATTTCAAGTCGTCCGCAAAAAGTAGACATGGACTTGCAAGAACATCTGGAAGGTCGTTGACGTAGATCAGAAACAGCAGTGGCCCCAGGATGGAGCCTTGAGGGAGCCTATTCTCACTCGGAATGATCTATCTGATAGGAACGCCTTGATCCAGCGAAGGATTTTCCCTTGAATCCCGTAAGACTCAAGTTTGTGGAGCAGCGGGACGTGTGGGACCCTATCAAATGCTCTTGAGAATTAAAAAAATATGGCATCCGATGGGTTCCTCATTCTTGACTTGGGTTAAGCTGTCCATAAACACGAGCATGTTTGTCACGCAGTTGCGGTTCTGAGAGATCCGTTTTGAGCTGGAAGTAAGGTGATCGAGGATAGGTCGCTTCAGAATGTGTTCCATCACCTTGCACGTCACGCTAGTGAGGCTTATAGGCCCATAGCTGCGGAGCGATTATTGCTTGTTACCTGATCAACGAAGTGTCTTATGTTGGTGATGACCAAATCCAGAAAGGATGGTAGTTGGCCTGCGTGGTATCTGGCTGGTACAACGCCATGTTGAGTCCAAGTGCTCTGTTGAACGACTTCAATCCGCCGCTGCAAAAAGTCCGCTTTATTCGACGCGCTGGATCTCCATCCAGGAGACCTTTGGAGTGTTGAAGTCACCTACCAGCAGGAGATGAGTGAAGTGGCAGTTGGAGGAGAGTTGATCAAGGTTTCGTACGATGAACTGGTCTTCTTCAGTGGGACTTGAGGGGCTACGGTAGACCACACCGAGAAGGAGAGAATCGGACCCGCGCGGAGGGATTTGTACCCACAGTGCATCGCAAAAAACAGCAGGAGTGGTATCAGATAGAACAATCGCGATTGGTAGGGCCGCATGTAAGTACAGAGCAACTCCACCATCCCTCCCTCGTTTTGAGTCAGCTCGAAAAATAGAGTAAACGTCTATGGAGATCTCCGCGTCAGACATCTGGTGTGAGCCAGGTCCCTTCGAGTGAGATTATGGACAGTTGCTTAAGGTAAGCTGACTGTTTAATATCACCAAGTTTGTTGAAAAGGCTGAGGCAATTTGTGGACAAACATTTCAGCACTATCTCTGCCGACTCCGAGGGTGAGGAGCCGAAAGTTAAATGACCAGGGAGGTTAGCAGTCTTAATAGTTGTGCGCCGAAATTGAGTCCAAGGCCCCAAATAGGCCTCTGGGACAATACCGTCTGCTTCCTACCTTCGTGGTTTCTGGGGATGCTTTTCGCTTGAAAGGTTTCTTCCGCCCCGTGAGAGCCCGGTTTGCTCGGGCCTTTGTGGGGGGAGTTTTTCCACGTGGGCGAAAAGTTAGACCATTGCTGCTTGTAGCTGTTTAAGCACCGCCCCTTTGGCGACAGGTTTGCTGTTGATCAGAGATTTACGGCAAACTTTCGCCGTCCTGGATTCTTAAGTGTTTTGGCTCGGTTTGACCGGAAAAAGTCTGTGAGGCCCTGAGCGCTGGGTGGCGGCACCAGGAAGTGATGCTTNTAATCCGGTGAATCTTATGTGGCTTGTTCGGCGGCAGTCGCTTTTCTTTCATGTTTGTGTAGACGTCCAACCCGCCGGCGATCAGCATGGCCAACTGGATGTACGAGGCTTTTCCGGATGGCTGTAGTCATGTTTATAGCTTTTGTTGTCGGGGTCCTGTGCGAGGGTTGTGTGCACAAGCAGAGAGGACGGTTTTGACGGAGTGGAGCTGAAGATTAGCTTCGATGCTTGTCCCCGCACAACTGACTCTGTCCAGTTCAGAGGCTGTGGCTTTGGTGAGGAGTACATGGCTGCACCTGTGTCGTCTGTTAAGGAGAAAACTGCTTGCATGTGAGGTTTGCCTCCTCCAGAGCATCTCTGCCTTTCGTGGCCTGTGGTGGTCGAATAAAAACTGCTGTCCGGAGACGCAGCTGGTTTCGTCGGCCTGCTTTCGGGAGCACAAGGGGATACGACCACAATCGGCTTGGTCTTGTTTCGGGAGTCGGCTGAATTGGTGCCCAGTGGAAGCCTGTTTCGTGCCTCCACCCCTGACCTGCTATGGCCAAGCTTTTGCGCGTCTAGAGGGCGATCCTCAGATAGACGCCTGTTTATTGCGTTGGCCTTCTGAATGCTGTCAGCCTGCTCCAAGATCTTCTGTACGTCAGGTGGGGAGGAAGGGGTGACAAGAAGTCCAAGGTTTCGGTTGCTTCCCTTCTGGCGTAACCATCCTGCGATTTGTAGGGCTTGGTGAGGACACTGCTAAGGATTGATTATGCCAGCCTCGCTGGCGTGATTGTTCCAGAGAATGACCCCCAGATTATCAATTTGTATTCCCTTAGGCTCCTGTCCACTAAAGACGTTGTGGTGGTCTTTACAGCTGCTTGTAGGGCTTGGTGAGCTTTCTTCGCAGCCAGAGGGCCCGGTATGGATATCGCGAGGTACTCGTTCAGCGAAGAAAGTTCCTTATCAACTTTCGTCCAAGTCGCTGGATTCTTCATGTCTGAATCCTCCAGTGCCTCAGAAAGACGCCCCAATTGTCTAGTATCTATCCGATCAAAGCGGAACACTCATATCGGTCTTTCTGAATCTGCAGTGAGGATTGAGTACCACCCTCCTCTCGACTGCAGTATGCATTGCACCATTAACGTAGAGGCATCTGGCGCAGACAAACGGGTCAGGAGAGTTAGCTAACCGGTTTATCTGGTCGTCCCGTAAACCCGTGCATTTGAAGTGCCACCAGACCTTGCAGGTGTGGCACTGCATACCACGTTTTACGTTCGACGGTCAGCCATTTCGCCCACATCTGTTGTGGCCTATCAGTGGCTGCAGAGGGCAATCGGTATAAATTGATGTCATGTTTAAGACTAGACGCAAAATAGGAAGTGTGCGCACAATGACACTGCTAAGGATTGATTATGCCAGCCTCGCTGGCGTGATTGTTCCAGAGAATGACCCCCAGATTATCAATTTGTATTCCCTTAGGCTCCTGTCCACTAAAGACGTTGTGGTGGTCTTTACAGCTGCGTCAGAGAGCTTTATTACTTTCTTCGCAGCCAGAGGGCCCGGTATGGATATCGCGAGGTACTCGTTCAGCGAAGAAAGTTCCTTATCACCTTTCGTCCAAGTCACTGGATTCTTCATGTCTGAATCCTCCAGTGCCTCAGAAAGACGCCCCAATTTCTCGTCTAGTATCCGATCAAAGCGGAACACTCATATCGGTCTTTCTGAATCTGCAGTGAGGATTGAGTACCACCCTCCTCTCGACTGCAGTATGCATTGAACCATGAGTACCACCCTCCTCTCGACTGCAGTATGCATTGCACCATTAACGTAGAGGCATCTGGCGCAGACAAACGGGTCAGGAGAGTTAGCTAACCGGTTTATCTGGTCGTCCCGTAAACCCGTGCATTTGAAGTGCCACCAGACCTTGCAGGTGTGGCACTGCATACCACGTTTTACGTTCGACGGTCAGCCATTTCGCCCACATCTGTTGTGGCCTATCAGTGGCTGCAGAGGGCAATCGGTATAAATTGATGTCATGTTTAAGACTAGACGCAAAATAGGAAGTGTGCGCACAATAACAAGGGTTATCTCTCAAATGTTTTGTTGGAGTAAAAGGATTCAACAATGACTCGCGTGTACTCTGTGAATAGAGTAAATAACGAAAAAATTCTTTCACAAATTTGCACGAGGGAGAAACGAAACCGATTTCCAACGTGCCGCGCTCGTCAATCACGAAATTAAGGGGGGAGGGAGAGAGGGCACCCTCGACAGACACCACTTTGTGTACGGAAGTATTTGTGACTTCCCGCACATTTCCTTAACATGTCCAACCATTCTGCACCCCCTGTCCACGACGATTAAAAAACTGCATGATTGACAACCCCCACTCCAACTGCATGCCGTCTCCCCAAAATATATGCCTTCCGCTTTATGAACCCCATAATCCGCCTTCAGTATTGAAGGAAGGGAACCTGTTTCCGGTTTGAGTTTGCCCTGGTTGTGGCATACATCCCAAGCAAGCGCATGTGAACCGAAATATTGATAGAGGAGGAAAAGTTGTTATGAGATTCACCAAATACACGTGATGTGACGTCTTAGAGGCAACTGGCTTTGCTAACTTCCACGCTTTTCTCTAGGCAGTAATAGCTCCATTCTGGGGTCAGCTCAACGTATAAACAGGCAACACCGCCAGATATATCTGGTCCCATGTCTCTGCAAGTTCCAAGCTACCTTAGTTGCACACAATTTAGCCAATGCACCCCCCTCATACTCACATACATCCTCACTAGCTCGCATCGACCGCATACCTGTTATCTGCAAATAAATACCGATAAACGTTTTTGAAATCAGGCAGTCGCATCGTTGAAGTAGTAAGGGATCGTGACAACTTTTGACTTTTATTTAGGGAGACATCCTAGCTCACATTAAACTGCCTTCCAGCAAACCTTTGGGACACTTTTGTCCTATTTTGAGTCCCCAATGTGGAAATGGCTGTCTTGTTACGCCGTTTGAATGGCAGCAATGAACTACCATGAACCCTTGATGGACCCAATAATATCCTAACTACAATGACAACCATAAATGGCTCATCCAAGAGTTCATGTACAAGGCTGTACGCGAATCGAGGTACGGCGCCGCGGTGATGGTACCACGACTACCATACCAAGTCTGGTGGCTTGCCCATAGTTCACTATATCCCCAATATTTCCCAGACAAGCGTGTTACCCAGGAAACCGTTTTAATCCGTTTTATTTGTGCTAGGACTTGAAAATGGTGGCCATCATTTCTGCCGTCTGCTTGCCTTGCCCACGGACGCAATAGTTCAGCCAACGGCACTATTTGTTGCTCGGTATACCGATGAAGATCAAACCTTACCTGAAGCCAGATACAACGTGTGCTGACGAGCATAAAAAACAAAAAACTTATTAGCTGTGACCAATTCCTTGGCTTCAACGGGACGCTTACCACAACCATAGAATTTTTCATCCAGGTTGCGAATGTCCGCTCCAATTTGAACTTGCGCAGACGTAATGGGTGTGATAACTTTCTAGGTAATTTTGAGGCTATTTCCAAATCTAAAATGTAAGAAAACAAGCGTAGATACTATATTAATAATATTTATTCCCAACTAGTGGGTAGCGTAACGTCAGGCATGATGGTAGTATTACAGTCAGCATAACAGAGTGACTGACGGGGTTTGTGATTAATGGGAATTTCCTGGAAAATCGACGGTGACGTAAACAGTGGTCATTAACTAAGTAGACTTCATCACACCTGAGGTGGCATGGGTAGGGATGAAAAATTACAAGGGCTCTTTATCTCCTATAGCGAATACATCAGATGACACAAGATTTGATCATTAGGATTTTAAAGTAGCGGGAAAACAGTTCCCATAGAGACGATGGGTGAAGCAGCCGGAAGCCACTAATATACGAATTCCACGCCCACGGTGGACTCCTGGTTCATTTAAACAACTTTTAATGAAACTGCGGCTGCGTAGAGAGTTATTTGACGCCCAGGTGATTACTATATAATGCCAAAACTATATGCTATATTAGCACCAACCACGATCTTTGGGACTCTATCTCCTGCTTATTTTCTGGCCATCCAGCCGGCTGACTCATCTTTTTCCTCGACATGTGTCAGATCATGAACTCATACCAATGTAGTTGGAGTGCTCAGCGCGCGAGCTTTACGCGGGGGTCCCTGCTGGTTCCAACCGACCAAGGGACGTGGTGGCCGCCCTCAGAGTGGAGTATTCGTCCCATAAATGTGGTCTCAACTCAGCTAAGCTTATGCTTAGCAGCTAGATAGCTACTGGCAGGTTCGATCGCCCACTGCTATGGGGCCGCACCAATGACCCGGTAACTAGTGCCCGCTGATAAGGCAAACGGCTTCGCGGCCCTGGACAGTTTGGGGGCCCATTGATGGCCCAGCATCTGCACTTTTTCAGACTTGAAGGCTTAGAGTGCTTCACTTGGCCATTCATGTTTTTAATATTCTGGTGCGGTACGTCACACAGTGGAGTAGCAGTCGAGTTGCTATCTTTAACAACTAGGATCTATTATAATGCTCGTCTAAGAAACTATCGCAAGGACCACCTTTAATTGGGGACTGCGCGGTCCTGAAACTTTGGACACCTTTTCGGCGGTAAGCCAATCTCTTCCTAAGCAATTGCACACCTGAGCTGTTTCACTGAAGTCCGAGCACATTTTCTTGGCCTCGGTGATGCACAAGCCGGATTCCCGAGTATTATTCAAGACGGCTTTTTAATGGAATTGCACATCACGCCTCCGACTCGCTATGCACAGCGATAAGTTCCTTGCACATGGCAGTTGGTTAAACGAAGCATCGAGCCCCGGAAAGACAATGGTGTCTACGTCAAACCAAGTAGCATCCGTCTACACTGATATCAGGTTAACCCAAATTTGAACGCCCTTTCCTCCTGCTCTACTGACCTGACGGCTAGTTGCCAATGTCGAAAAAGCAAGCTAAGCTCCCTAAAATATCGGGATTGCTAAAGAGAATAAATGTCTCAGCAATCAAATGAACAACATCCATCCGATTTAGAGTCATTTAACTCAGAAGCCTGGAATCCACATAAAATCGGTGTTTCCCATTCACCCACTTCACATTCACCGGAGCAGGGTAGTAGACAATATTGCCTCTCCTAGTGGCGGCATTTTCCAGCATCTTTTGAACCGGGCCATGAATGCTCCTCCATAGATGGAGCAGCATTTGACGGAGGTCATAAGTTAAGAGGCGCTCGGAAGAGAGGAAACTTTCGTGTCAGATCAACGGACAGGGCCCAAACGGATTTTCATCGCTTGTGAACGGTTCGGTGACTTGATCGATTACGAAGTTTTTTGGATAAGCTTACGGTATCACCTGGTTGACCTTCAAGCTTGATCAAGCTCTGTGTTGTCAAAAATTTACACCACTTTAGATTCACAATCGCTTTTTGCTGTAAAGAAAATCTGTCCACAAAACTGTTTGCTTTACGAGTAGGCTGATGGCACTCTCGTGCTGCATGGGCCTGCCACATGGGCGCGTTGCGTGCAATAATAAGCCTGAAATTTTTGGCTTGTGTCCATCCGCTTCCATCGCAAATGCATTGGAGGTGTTCGTTTGATTTCTCCTGTCCCCTGCCTTAATGATAGCTTCACCCCAATGTCAAATAACCATGACTTTCTCTTTCCGTTTGCCTCGATAACTATGTATATATCTTATGTCATAGAGCTCATCATAACCGCCGACTTGAGTTAGGGCAATTAAGTCAACACGTCATCAACAAAGAATCGCTGGCCAACACAACATCGATTTTGTAGTGGCCAGTTGTAGCACCTGCTTGTTTAAAAACAATTGCGCGTCTGTTTTAATGGCCACAGGCCGTTTGGTAATCCGGTTCACTGGCCTACTGGTCTGCCAGGCCTCAATGCCGCCTCATCCTTCCTTCACTTTTACAGCGTTATAGCCACTGGGGTATCGACCAGTTCGACTACCAGTTACATCAACTCCTCCACTCTTAGGTGATCAGGCCCTCTCGCCAACCGCGGCTGGGTGCTAAATGCCCGCCGCACATTTCAGACTAACTGGTTGGTAGTGACTGCAGGCGTGACACTACTTCCAGCAATCTAGTCACTGCAGCAGACTGGCTAATGACAGATGGATAGCATCTGGGTCTTATTCTAGCCCTTTTGAAACGCCTCATTGTTTCCTAGAGGTCGGCCGGCTTGTCGAACACTTCTGTATGGACCACCTCTGCACTAGCCAAACCCAGGACCGTCATCGCCCAGCCTCTGAGAATAATCTTCAGTGCAATTGTATATCCCGGTCGATTTTCAGCCGAGCCACCTAGGCCACATCCTCAAATTCATCCAGGAAAATCCAAACCATTACCCTCCACAGTTTGAGGCCACAGAACGTTCTTGAGCCTGAGCATGGGTGTAAATTATATCGAGAAAGTCATTCAGCGCGGAGTCGCTCATTGATAAGCACGAACTAAGCGGTTAAAAGTCCTTAGACAGCGAAGACATATCGCTTCTGTATAGTTTTTGAGAACAGAACATAATCACGTGCCCATTGAACACCCCTGGTCTTTCTGGAAATAAAAAAATTAACAAATACGTCAAAGCGGTTCCATAAATTTCGCATCAACCCGCATCTTCTGTCAGAAGCGGAGACGGTGCTTTGCTTGCTTCATCATGCATGTGCCGTCTTAAAATGGCTAATTTTCTGTAGACCACCTATCTGTATGCCAATGATTGGCGGACGGTGAGTTAGGTTCAATCAGTGCTTTGTTGAAGTATGAATCGCAGGAGCTTGAGTTGAGTCTGTTTGTAACCGACATATTAGGCGTCCTTACTAATGAGGACACACATGTGCAGCCGTAAGTGTCAATCCACCCTGTTGAGTGAGGATAAACTGGTACTCTAAAGGTTAGCAAAAACGGATCGCAATATTTAGGTGATGTGCCGCTCCGAGAAGAGTAAAGTATCGTGGGTTATAAATTCATTTTGTAGTGGCCAGTTATAGCACCTGCTTGTTTAAAAACATAATTACGCGGCTGGGTGCTAAATGCCCGCCGCACATTTCAGACTAACTGGTTGGTAGTGACTGCAGGCGTGACACTACTTCCAGCAATCTAGTCACTGCAGCAGACTGGCTAATGACAGATGGATAGCATCTGGGTCTTATTCTAGCCCTTTTGAAACGCCTCATTGTTTCCTAGAGGTCGGCCGGCTTGTCGAACACTTCTGTATGGACCACCTCTGCACTAGCCAAACCCAGGACCGTCATCGCCCAGCCTCTGAGAATAATCTTCAGTGCAATTGTATTTCCCGGTCGATTTTCAGCCGAGCCACCTAGGCCACATCCTCAAATTCATCCAGGAAAATCCAAACCATTACCCTCCACAGTTTGAGGCCACAGAACGTTCTTGAGCCTGAGCATGGGTGTAAATTATATCGAGAAAGTCATTCAGCGCGGAGTCGCTCATTGATAAGCACGAACTAAGCGGTTAAAAGTCCTTAGACAGCGACGACATATCGCTTCTGTATAGTTTTTGAGAACAGAACATAATCACGTGCCCATTGAACACCCCTGGTCTTTCTGGAAATAAAAAAATTAACAAATACGTCAAAGCGGTTCCATAAATTTCGCATCAACCCGCATCTTCTGTCAGAAGCGGAGACGGTGCTTTGCTTGCTTCATCATGCATGTGCCGTCTTAAAATGGCTAATTTTCTGTAGACCACCTATCTGTATGCCAATGATTGGCGGACGGTGAGTTAGGTTAAATCAGTGCTTTGTTGAAGTATGAATCGCAGGAGCTTGAGTTGAGTCTGTTTGTAACCGACATATTAGGCGTCCTTACTAATGAGGACACACATGTGCAGCCGTAAGTGTCAATCTACCCTGTTGAGTGAGGATAAACTGGTACTCTAAAGGTTAGCAAAAACGGATCGCAATATTTAGGTGATGTGCCGCTCCGAGAAGAGTAAAGTATCGTGGGTTATAAATTCATTCGGGTTTCCCAAAAACGATTCTTCTGACCATGACTTGAAGTAGCAAGATGCAGTGTGTGCCAACTGGAATTAGGCCATACTTCAGCTAAGCTAAACCCAGTGAAAATGACGTACAGAGAAGCCAAGTACAAGGGAGAATTGGAGTTCCCATATGAGGATCCGTATGAAACCAAAGCCAGGCAATTTCAGCAATATAACTGTGGGAAGAGATGGAGCACTTCCTTGCACCAAAAAGTTGCCAAGATAACTGAAAGAGAAAAACCTAAAGAAAAGGAACCCTTCAAACGCTCACATGCGATGATAATTCCGTTAAGGTCGAAATGGCAAACAAATGTAATCAAGGGAACATGAGTTGTTTCCAAACGTAGACACTATGTCTGGGACCAGAACTCTGATTTCCAGACTAAAAGCAGTCTGACTACCAGAGTAATAAAACAAATAATCCCACACAGAATATCTGGTCGATTGTTAACTGTTTCATTTCAGGGAGGGAGGGGCAGAGGCTGATTCTGGATCAACCCTTGATGCTGTAAAGCTTGTTTGTTCGAACCAAGAACCCATGATGTGTGTGGTTGTCCTTGTGCCATCAAAAAGCTCGCTTGTTCGTTTTTCCACTTCTCGCCTGTTTTTTTCAGTATGGCGTCTCCCATTCGAAGTCGTTAATCCGAGTTGTCCACTTTTCCGCTTTTATTACTGGACTGCAGTACCGCCCTCTGTTTCACCAACCCCACAAAGTTTTGTATTCTAATGTGTTTGCTATTAAAGTCACACCAGGGGATTGTCCCCATTTTCATTCACTTTGTTATCCTTAACATTAACTGTCTTCTGACGTTGACGTCGACGCGGTTATTGTGAAAACACCAACTGGGTGCTAAATCGAGAGTTGTTGGATGTGCAAAATGGATACTCAATTAGGCAAGAACAAACCGGTAGCCGGAAACTATTTAGGATAGGCACCAAATAGCAAACTCAGGTGATCAACACCTTGGTATGGACTCCGTCGTTCAGCTCCCTGAAGTGAAGGAACCACGGAATACATGGAGTCTGAATCACACAGAAAGTCAAGCAACCGCCAAAGTCCTAAAAATAGAAGGTCATCCAATCCGTCAATCGTCTGGGCAGATACCACATAAAAGAGGGCACCCCTATCAGAATGGAGAAACAGAATTAGCGAAACTAGGTCTTTCAAGCTATCAGTAAATTAATGGACATGAATAAGATCACAGGGCAAATAAGATCATAAACTAACCAGTTAAGTCAACAAAAGCTTGTAACGAAATTCTGCATGGCGGCAAGGCCTGATTATACGCGGAATCGACTAGAAAGGTTCCATCTTTTCTCAGCTGTTACCCATAGACTCCCCAGGACACACATTCTAATGATTAAACCGCAGTATCAACTTTTTTGCATTCCTTACAAGTAGCCTCCAGAAAAAGCTAATGGTTGCCACTGGGGTAAAAAGCTCATTTAACAAGTTAAACAGTGCTATTAGCGGGTTCAATCAATATGCGCACGACAACTCACCTTTTTGTTTTTCAGTACAATCACTGGCGTGACGCGATGAGACCTCATACATCTCCCTCCAGCGTCAATCTAAAGTGTTGTTGGCGATCCAGAGGACATGCACAATAACACTCTATTTGGAGAACGAACCAACGGCCAAACAGCTCAACTGTGTTCTGTACTGAGTACCCTAATAGAGTTTATTTGTAACTTATCAGCGATTGTTTAGGCAATCTATGAAGCACTTTATGGATATGACTACAATGAATGAAAAAAATTTAGACGACCTTTTTCACTCTAAAATGGAAAATGTTATCATTTCGCTCGTTTTTATACAGAAATGCTTGCATGTTCGCTACAGATTCGTTCTTAGCGTACATTGCTGGGCTTATGTCAAGAAAGCTGTCGAACTTGGTAACCCACAAACATATAACGAACTTAAAATCTATCGTTGAGTTTTGAGTCATAACTAAAAACGTTTGCATTCGTCATCAACTAAACATCTTCACATACTATACGCAACAAACTAAGATACCAAGACCCCTAGAACGTGGCGCTCTGTAAGCATATTAGTATGTTCCTTAGACCAGTTGGATCAATGTCGTGGGTTTGGGCTGGCGAGCATAGACAAGGGCATATCCATACTCTCGAAATAAACCCGATACTCGTGAGTTTGCATGGACATTGTTCCTGAAAAGACCTACGCAGTACCTGCACATGTTTCCATGCTTTCATCCAAAGCAACCGAGTCCAATTAGTGTGGACTGCGCAGGTCAGAGTAGGTTGCATTATACAACATCGCAGCCATTTGAGAGATGGCCAGCGTCTAAGAAAACGCCTCCAAACTATTGATGACAGTTCGTTACCATGAAAGAGGTGAATTACGTGTGATCAACTGGCCACATATAAGAAAGAACTTTGGGCTTTCAGACATCAAATGCCTCTGTTTTGGACAAAAAATGGATTGCAGAAGCCAAACTATCCACTTTGGTTTTTTATTTGCCCTCAAACCAACTGAATTAGTCTGTATCCAACCAATCCGCATGCCTGTGCAAATCTTGCATGCGCACTGCTCAACGAACATAAACAGCAAAAAAAACACCAAACTAGCTTCTGGCATGCATACTCACCAAGGATGCTTTGTCTCATTTAGGCTTTCGAAGACGAATGATGTTTTTTACTGTTCGTCCAAGGAGAGTGCGCGAAATCTGTCTAACCAATGTCGTAGTATAATATTTTGAGAGCACCCAACTTCTTGACGTTAGGACCTTGATTTATTCTTCATGTGTGAGTTGTATTTCACCTAGCTGATCACAACAGTCTCCTTACCTACCTTGAAAATTTCGTTTGAAACTGAGTTAGTGGGCCAAACCCATCGCCCATCGCCCTGTAACTATTTCACTGAACATATTTTTTCTACAGCTAAGTCAGTCCATCTACATCATGTCCTATCACCCAATTATCTCGACTTTGTAAGTGTCATCTAGAGCCACCTCAAAACCACAGAAATCACAGGGGTGTTGCTGTATCCTGCAACTTCTGAAAATTTCCGGTCAACGAAAAATTACACGTAACTGTTTTTCCCCAAAGTTTCCCGAAAGGACAATTTGGTTTTTAATTTTGTGTCAAAACGATCGTAAGCCATACATAGCTGAGAGTGAAAACGCAGCCAAATTTTATCCTGATTACCGGAAATGCTAAATATTTCTGCTGCAAAAAATTTCCCAAAGAATGATTTTCTGTACAGTATGAAGCTAAGCATTCAGACGGGAATGTTCTTCGAAGCTTATTTGATTTTGCTTGCTGGTGCGTCCCAATAAAAATGAAGCCGTGGGCTAGACGCACACCCAAAATTTCTCTGAAACCGTGCTTCGTAGGAGGAAAACTTTAACATAAATTTTTAACATTTGATAATAATTTTTCGGGCGTATGAGATCTTCCCAAACGGCCGCAGTTTTGTTGAAAGTTGTTTAAATCTGCTCAATCCCCACGATATGCAAGGCCCGCGACATTCATATTTTAAATGTACTGCTATAGTTGAGCACGTGAATGCGGAAGATGATTTTGTGGAGAATTTAGCTCGTCAAAGTTTTTTCTCATTCAGTGCATTTTAAGTCGCTTTTAAAGAGTACCAGGCGAAACATTACGTTGTTTTCGTCCGTATAAACTCCAAAAAGAGCAGCCATTTGCTACTTTTGTATGAAAAAGCCTTCTTTCGTTGCAGCAGACATCACTGCAGATGAAGCCGAAGCCGTGGAATTCGTCGAACCTAGTAAGTTGTGTGTACGTTGTAGCACACGTCATACTGATCGTCCGGCAAGGTTCCACGTTCGCCGGTACCATGACTGCTTGAAGGTTACTTCCTACTACCTCGAGCATAAACATCCACGCAGCAAGTTTATTTTGACAGGCACACCATCAACCGGCGACTGACAAATGATGAATTAAAGGAGTGTTCTACTTTTGAAATACGGTGCTCCGTCATCGGAAATTCGGCAGTACGTCGCAGGCTGTTCAGCTTGTTCAAGGATATGGTGGGTGGACAATATGCAGTCAAAACGTTCGTCATGGACAAAATGACTTCACAGATGCGGGCTG
>NW_008751929.1:8383-18558 GCF_000715545.1 Opisthorchis viverrini | reverse complement strand
GGTTGAGGGGGTACAACCAAGAGTAGGAGTTGGGAGCGCGCTATCAAAATGGGTGGTAATTGCAGTTTGACAGGCGATGACCACCGTTGATCGTTGGGTTAGTCTATTATGTATTGCCGGGGTATTGTGGCTAGCTACGGGCCTGGTAGTTACTATAGGTAGTCACGTAGGTTACGTCGACTAAAGTTGCGATGTTTACTGAAGGTAGTAAATATAAACGGAATCGAGTAAGTATGAGTATGACGATAAATATCCAAGTTAGGTTACTTCGAGTAGAGTTGTGAGTACAGCAGACTGTCAGCTTATGCTATCACCCATAGTTGAGTCCCTGTTTTTACTGGTCGGCATACATAGTGGATTGATGTTTACTGTAGGTAGCAAAGATAAGCGGCGTCGCATATAGCATGAAAGACCATCAGCTTTATACTAAGCGTTGCACATAGACTCAGGTGTTGCAATTACAATAAGCAGCCAAGGTAGGCGATGTCAACTGCAGTTACGAGTATGACAGGCAGCCGTTGGTCGTTAAGATGTCACGCATAGTTGGAACCTGGTTTCTATCGGCTATCTAGTAGAGATACGAGTACAAGGGGCCGTCGTTGCTCATTCGATTGGGCTGCCTCACGTATGTGGGGAACATTAATTAGCCTCGCACATAGACACGGATCCAGCAGCTACAATAGGTAGCCGAGGTGAGTGACAACGGCTACATTCATCGTGGTGACCGCTTCATGGTTGGTGGTCATCACCTATAGAACGTCATAGTTATAATAGGAAAGACGCCCAAAGCATCTGGCAGCACGAACGTCATAGTTATAATAGGAAAGACGCCCACAGCATTCTGGCAGCACTGTATTATCTACAAGATAGCTATGCATATCTGCGAAAGAGGAACACCCACATGTGTCCCTCGCACTGTCACCGCAAGTTTGTGTTGTTATCTTATTGCATTGCACTCAGTGGAACATGAGACACGGGGAGAATGTGTTGCGAGCAGGTTCACCCAAGAAAAATATCCCATTGGTTAAAGGTGTCTAAACTAAAGCAAACAAACACCTGCGACTGATCCTATAGGGTGGCATTCGCATTAAATACTCTTAAGATGTTATTTTTATTCTTCAGGAACACCGAAGAACGCCAAAATATGCTAAAGTGCGATTTCGTGTTTTATGTCGCGTAAACCGGCGAAAAATCCAAATCGGCGATGGTCAATGACCTTGACATTTCGCTCACTTAAACAAAATGCTACGTGCAACATGTCACGGGAAGGTGCAAATTGCTTAGGCTAACCTCACATAAAAGTGGCAACTTCGAAAACCCTGTAGTTTCGGCGAACTCAATTTCGGCGTGTCAATAGCCCGCGGCTAAAAACGAAAGCGATGCGCGGCGTACTTTGAATCACCCGCGTGGATTAAATGAACCTGCGTGATGAAATTTTGGTTGAGGCCTCGAGCCATCTACATTACTTTCAAAGAACCTAGAAGTACACTTACCAAAAGAAGATGGATTTTTGTTACCAGCCCTTCAAGACTTCACTGTGTCCAGGTTTAATGGGGGAAACTGTCCAGGGTTTCTGCTTGCTCCGATCTAGTCAAAAGTCTTACCTTGGTCGCAAAGTACCAATATGGGCGAATTTCTTGGCAAGCGACAGTTGCTCACGGTTCTGTCTCCGGATGGCTCATTTTATGCTCCAAAATTGGAGGGTATGTGATGTATACTGGGGAGCCTATTGAATGACGCGCGAACTCACAAACCAACCACTACGCGTTAAAATGCGTGAATGAAAAAGACAAACCACAAATTATGGAGATTTCCGTCTAATTGTTAGAGTTCCTCTTCCATTGATGAACTCAGAAAACTCCATGAGGAATGAGTCGCTGGATGGCGAATAAGTCACTTTTATACGTAACCCACGTGTTTGCAGAGAGGTGAAAATTCGGCCATATCCCGCGAGTTTCAAACTGTCCGAAGTAGTCGAGGCCGGCCGCTGCAAAGAGGTGCCTTGGCTTCGGTCCTGAAGCTGAGAGGTCTGCAATCGCTTGTTCGGCTGGAAGGACTGAGCTCAGTTTACAATCCAAGCATCACTTAGAACTTGTTTGACTGCAGTCGTAGCTCGTAAGGTCCAGTGTCGTTGCCGTATAGCTGCTAGAGTATGTGAAGTGCCATGTGACCTTCAAATTCCTAATAGTGATTAGTAATGCCTTGCGTCACCGGATGATCTCCTCGAAGAATAATGGGACGTTATGTAAACTTTTGCAAAGCACTATTGTCTAGTCGGCCAACCACACATATAGAGCCATTAAGAGCTATCGAGTAAAACGAGCAAATTGGTTATTTCTTACACAGTCTTTCAATGCATACCCCAGCATCAAGTTTATGCGTGGTTCTAGGCTCTGTGGAGAAAGTCTTTAGCTGAACATACTGCAGTGTGAATCGTTCGGGTGCGTTTAGTTCCTCGAGTTGCAGAGTGCTATCTACCGCGTTAACCTTTCTGTCGGTTACTGCAGAGGTATGAATTGAGCCTCATAAACCAGGCGACTGCTCGCCGTAGCCTTACCGGTGACGAATAGTACAACAACGACACATCTGTCGTAAGGTCTGTCGTTGTGGTAGCTAAAAGTATGATGATCCTCTTCAATTCCAGGTCCGTGGCTTTGTGCTGAAGTCGCTCGTCCTCAGTGTCAAACCACTGTGGTTCATCACGCTTCGAAAATTCGAGACCTTTAATCCAAATTTGCAACAGCTAAGAGTGCTTCGTACAGGTGCCACGTGAGGCATATTTGGTGGGTTTCACGTTGGTCGACATATGTTTCCATTGAAAAGCGTATGAAACTAACCTTGTTGGCCACAAAAGTTTTTAACCTCGAAATTGTGGTAAAAATGTGCTGCAGTACAATTGCTGAGTTAGTAAAAATGTATACGTCATTGAACCGGGCTTCTAGTTGTTTGGCCGGGTGGCGCATTGTCCTAATCGCCAATACAGCGGTCTGAAGTTCAAGAAGAGCAATGGTCTTTGGCTTGAAAGGTGCTATTCTTGATTTTCCATACAGAACTGCAATAAACTTGCTGCAATTCATCCAAACCTCTCCAGAGTCTAGATTTACTGCTTCATCCCAGCCACAAATTGATCGGCTGTAACTACAGGGGCGCAACGTGGCCCAGGGGATCATATATCGAAGCAGTACAGGACAGAAAACCTCGCTTGGTCACTGGACGCTCCGGCATGGCTAGTTCATAGTTTTGAAACTATCATTCCTGACGTACTATTAGGGTCCTGAAATCTTGTGTGTTAGTGTGCAGTGCGTTCAAAGACACCAAGTCGGTAGCACGCTCGTAAGCTGGTATTTGTAAGAAAACATTGCAGCAGTTGCTTGTCCATCTATGCAGGCGGAAACAAACTTGCCTCAACTAAACTAAAAGCCCATCAACACTTGGTAGTCTTCAATGTATAAATTCTTCTCCACTACTTCAATCTTATTCTTATCGAACGATTCGCAGTTGTCGTAGGTCGTTTTTCTCAAGGCAAACGCCGCACAGAAAATTGAGGAAGTAACTCCAAATGGGTGGATGAAAGACGGGATGGTGAAGGGCGAATCGGCGTCCCTCAAAGCTGGTCATTTGGAGCTCTTATGACATAGTCCTTCGTTTTGGGTTCTGATGCGGCGTTTGTGTACAATCTCAAGGGATTTGGATCTTTTAGCAGACGGAGATGAAGCTAATTTGGTTGCCTTTTCGCAACGTGCTTGTTTCCAGGTAAGTCTTGCCAACCCCGTTTCCGTAGGAGTCGAATTCAATAATGACCGTCCGAGAGGCGTACAGAATACTAGGCTTGACTTAGCACGTGCTAGTCTTCAACCGACACAGATATACCTCCTTTGATCACCTCCTTTGATCATTTAAATCAAATTCAAGCAAACGTCGCTTTTTACTGTCTAGTGTGCGTTTGTGCATTTTATCGTGGTAGTTTCTCCATTGCAGGTACACGGTGGACCAACTAAATGCTGTTGTTTCGTTGTCCCAAGGCGCCGTTCCAACACCTAATGTGCGTCCGTTACATTGGTGCCTATCAGAATCGAAACGTTTCTGGGCGCGATTCGAGCAGGCATGATGTCCCTCAGACAGAGCAAGCAACGGAGGAACCCATGAGACGGCAGGGTTGGTCTTATTAGGGGTAACTATTTGGTAGAGTACGCGGTTTCCTACATGCGCTTGATACTCCCTGTTGAAAGATTCGATACTTAAATTGTGAGTCGTTGTAATTCCCTTCGGTGATCCAATCCGATGAGCCACTTTAAGTGACAACTAAGTTAAGTCCGATACATTGTCATGAAGGGCAACAAGGCCCACTGGAAAAAACTCTGGAAAGATTGATGGGACTTCTTCAGAATTCGAAGTCACAGTAACAATCGACAAGGGGGATGACTTCACGTGACCGCTTACGTGCAGCAACCAGTAATGTCGCTTCCCACATCCTGGTTCGTCGCAGTCATAGAGGGAGCGGCTTCCGTCTGCGCGGTGATTGGGCTTCAAGCAACGAAAGCACAGCTTACATTCCCCCAAAGCCTGAAGTTTTTTCTTCAGAGGGCTTAGCATGGGAGGCGAAGGCGGAACGAGTGGCGTGCCTACAAACTGGACAACTCAGGACGTTAAATGCGATTGTGGTAGTGTGTGAACAAGGAGACTTCATGCGTTGACTGAAATGAGTATTACTTCTGCCAGATACGCGACCAACACTACTGATTAGCTGCCTGCAAACATTTGGCGCTGGCGACAACCAACTGGTGAAAGGATGGCTTTTTCCCATCGTGCATAATATTGTCGACCACCTTCCCTCATTCCCGTTGAAGATGTCTGAGAAGCGCCATAACTACCCGTTTTAGATTCGTGGGACAATTCAGGTCGACATTGTAGCAGAGTTGCGTCAGAGAGGTCTCACAGCCTTTCATCTCCCGCACTAATTCCCTTAGAGTGTCTGTGTCCTCGGTGGCGATAGTGCCTCCGATCTGCACACTCTTAGTGAGGCTTCCGGCTGTCTTGGAGTCTTCCGAATTCTTCGTAAAGGATATTCATGGCTTTTACGAACTCATTGTCCTCTAGTAATAATACACGGTCCTCTATTGTTGCCTTGGCTTTACCGGTGCAATAGTGGATCAAATACTTTGGCCGCCTTGTGCCATCCCCAACTTTGTCGATGGTTTTGACCTAAGAGCTCTTCATAAACTTCCAAAAGTCACACCAAATCACGTCAGATATGCCCGTTTCTATCTTCGACAAGGCCACAGTTGCTATTAGTGATTGCAAGGAATTTTTTTCGCGAATACGCATTTCCCTCAGGGGGTCTGTGCAGTGTTTCATGGCGACATCGCCCGCTCCTAGTTCATCTTCCGATGAATAATTCTGATAAGTTTCCAGATGTAAATTAGCTGGCATTTTTCGCTTCCATTCAACCTTCTCTTTTCTTCTAATTCCTAGTTCTCGCAAACTTTCTACTAATTTCTTCTCTCAAACCTTTCGCTCAAGCTTCGTGTCTAATTGCAGGACAGAGGGCATGCTAGACTTTATGCTACTATTCCTATTAGACTTTGGTGGGCGATAGAATGCGCGGTCAAAAGGACCATAACTACGGTTCACCTGGGCTGTGGAGGGCATGGAGCGAGCGTCAAAAGTTTCTCCAACAAAAGGAGTGCACGTTAGCATTATCGGTAGATTAGCCCCGTCTTTCCGGATTCGCCGGGAATTGTCCAACTAAAGTACTGTGTACGTGACGTATTCTGGGGAGCCCAGTTGAATTACAAGAACTACAAAGTCTTGTGATTTAACAACAAAATACGGTACTATACGAACAAAATGTGTATATAAAATGGACACAAACTTCAACTTGTGGGGATGTTGCATGAATCTGTGTGAGTCCAAAGAAAGCCTGATAAGAACAGCAAGTCGACATGATTTACCGACAAACGTACGCACACAGTACGTGGATTTTGATCACACAGCCCACGGGAAAAGTTCGTCAGAATTGATTCAAAGTGTTGAGGGTTAAACGTTCACAAGGAATTGCTGGTGAATATCGAGGACATGAAGTAGACGCAGAAACCAATGGGTTTAGGCAAGGGGTTTGACCGAGAAAAAGGAGATGCACACGGAATAGTATGAAAAATAATATGGGGGGTTAAATGTTAAATGGATTTGTACCTTTCAGACTTCACAATCTTCCTTCAAAATTTCAAGCGTGAATTTTGCATGGGAATGAAAGTGAATCAGACTTAGAGCCAGAGAACTTTTGTATCCACCTGTTCAACGACTTCTCTCATGCAGCACAATTCAAAGATAGCTAGGAGACTAACACCAGTTTCTTCATTTACAAAGTTAATCGAATGATCACCATGATGTTTTTGCTCGTTGTTGAGGTCTTCTAAAAAACCGATCGGGTTCAGGTCTGTCTAGGAATTTTGTCTCGGCGCGATTCAGGTGAATTTCAGAATAACTGGCCGGGACCACCTGATTACTGTGGTGTCAGTATCACTCTTTTGTTATTGTAAACTCTCTGTCTGAAGCTGAGCTGAATAATGTGCTTTATTCAGTTATAAGCAGTCTTTGATGCTCAGACGGCAATGAAGAATACGAACACAACTAGACTAGTTTGAATGAACAAGAACCCTCTTTACCACAGTGGAATGTTGATAATGTACCTTGCCGAAATATACCAGTGTTGGTTTGGGACGAACAACTAAGCAAGTAGATTTAACAACATATTGTGCAGTACCAACACTGTGTGGACTGTCTTAGCGCAGGCTACATTCAAACTAGCCAGTTTAACCGTATTCGGTTCACTTGGTGGTTAGCTCAATATACAGGACGGTACACACATTTTCAAAGATTTTATCTCCACAAGTACAAACCGATTCATAGTGTAAAGCTGCTTAGGAAACCAAGTGTACTTTAACTTTGAAGCTAGCGTCATATTGAGGACTTTAAGAGCCAGCAATATGTTACACGCTCCAACTCTGTGTGCGTACCTTTCCTATTGCCTTAGATGGCCAGACCCAACGAAAGTGATGTGAATTCCACAGTGAAGTTTTGTCCCATCCATTGGGGTACTATCCCCCCGCAGACAATATCTGAACGAGTTTCATTCACAAGCGCGTTTAGCGGTGCCCTTGAGATTTAAGAGACATAGCAGTATATACACGCTATCATACAACCTCCGAAAAACTTTTGATAAACATCACGTACCTATTTCACACACACCAATGGAGCGTTCGTGTGGAGCGGAAATGCCCTGAAAGCACCCATGGACCAAATGCTTTTGTACAGTCGAAGGCTTTTGTGAACTCAGCTGTTCTGGAAACGGACGTTGCTATTTGGAATATAAACAACTTCTAAACGATGAGCATCTATAACAAGGGTGTTGCGTCCTTACAAAGAAAAGTTAAGAAAGAGTTAGACCCGTATTTGCATACCGATCTGGTTACGGTGAGAAGTTCATCTGGAAACCATCTGAATCTCTCGTGGACTCTCAAAATGTTCTCAGCAACTTACGAGTAGTGTATTACTTCTAAGACCTACATTCCTCCGTATGTTGAAAACACTTTCAGCTGCAGGCCAAAAACTGAATGAATCCACAAGCGAAATCTCCCTTAGTGGTGCTCCGTGATCTACTCTGATGTAAGGTGCTTTAGTTAGTAGCACGGATGAAAGGTACCTGTTCACAATAACGGCGATAAATTGCGCAATAAAACATATGCTGACAGATACAAGTATAAATTGTTACAAAACAATGTGTAGGTTTATGTAAGCTTAATATGGGCACTTAGATTAATATGGATTACAGTTATTCCAATCAATTTCTCCTCCCCATCGGTTCGATCCCATTGTTCTAGGATGAGCGAAAAAATGGCAGAGTGACCTGCATTTGGATTGGGTTGGGTTAGTCAATAGTGCTGAGCCAAAACAGACGAAATGGAATTTTGTTGGCAAACTCTAATTGTACTAAAGTTTTTTTTTTTTTGGGTGAATACTGCGTTGCATCGTTGAAGTTGGAGACACGTGATACACTGTTTCTCTCGAAATAGAAGGAGGGGTCATTCTTAAGTGGTATGGCCTGACTAAGGACCACTCTTTAGACTTCGTCCCTTGCTGATCGATGAACGTAGGCATCTTTTCCTTGTCCGCATATGATGGTTTTGATATTCCATATTACTGATGTCTATTGATGTTCAGTGGTTTACGGTAATCTCACTTTATTGCCTCCTTTATATGATGACGTCTTCTTCCAGAATAATTCAATGCTAGCTGGTTCACAAGAACGTCTTGGACTTACACAGGAATTTAGGCTCAATAGACTCCCGGAATAATATTTAACCCGACTGATAAGAATGGACTAGGAGACTAAATCGACATGTTAAGCAACCGAGTGGTACTATATGGCTCATTAAAAACAGCCAAGTAAACATGTCCAGAGATGTTTTGCCATGTTTCTACCTCGACGCTGTTCCACTTGTGGAGTTTCGAAGCACGTGCTGAGTGAAGGACTACAACTTGTTCAGTTTAACCAAGGCTTTTCAGAGAACGTTGCTGATGTACGATGATGAAGCGGATGGTGAGAAAGACATAATTAGGTATGGTTTTATAAATTCTATGGCAAAATTAGGCTTTGTAGACATTGTCATGATGCCATAACATATTGTGCTAGAAAAAATTCACTTAAGAGTTAAGTCGTGGATTTCGTCGTGGACACCAGCATATAATCATCACTATACATTATTAAAAAAAAATGAAGTCAGTGACATTCGCGCAAAAACATGTCTGAGTATCAGTGTGACTTATTCAGGGTGTTCCTGTCCCCCAAGTGATATTTTTTCTGAAGCACTGACCAAGTAAATTGCGACAGAGGATAACAGTGACAAATATCGTGATTGTGTGTGATGAGTTCCGGTCACAGTAGGTCACAGTTTCGGCCACATAGTAAGCAGAACGCTGAGTCTACAAACGTTGTAGTGTTGCCGTACTAGTCTACTGTGGACGTAAACTGAAGCTTAGGTTATTCTAACGCTCACAAAGAATTTTAAAAGAGTTGTTTCTGGGTTCTTTTGATCTGATTGTCCCACCATCTTCCTGTGAATTTCTGATTTCTTCCCCGACATTTTCCCTCATTTTCCACCCCTGCTTATTGGTTTCAAGGCTTTGTTGTAAGTGTGAATAATCCCATGATTTTATTCCCGTTATGTTTTTCTTGATTTCCCGGCTGCTGAAAATGTTACTTAGCCAAGTCTTTACATTCGTCTGCTGCTTCTAGGTCGAAACTGCAGATGTTTTATGGAAAAAGATTGTTTCCTGGCAAGTACAAATAAACACAAAATCTTCTTTTGTAGGCCAATACAGTGAGTACGAATTGATAATTCTCCTGAGCAAATCTCTGCCACTACCCCAACTATACTCTGGTGATCTCGCAGTTGACTAGCCAAACCCTCTAGTAGGGGGTTGATTCCTGCTTGCTTTGCGTTGATGAGGTCGGAAAATCCGGCTTCTTGTGGTTGAAGAAAGTAAGAAGATAGAACCACCTGAAAACTTGTTGATTTCGGAACCTTGTGATTTTTTAAAAGCTTGTAACAAAACTGCAATAGTTGTATGCTAGTCACTACCCCCGTTGCAGTCACTTGTTTCATCGCGTGCTCAGGGTAAAAAGCATTTTCAAGTAATATTTTTGAAACGAGTTAGTCAGATTAGTGAATAGTATCCACTTTTCCAATAAAACCAATCAGTTTTACTGGTGTGAATTCCTATCCATTAGGAATGAGCCATGTTAACAAGGTCAGTAACACTGGGTAACAAGTGGTGCATTACAAGAGCCAGACAAGTACAAAACTGTTCATCGGCTGAAGTAGTGTCCACTAAACATATTCAGCCAACCGACGTTTCATTGACAAAGCCTGTTCTTGAGGTACGAGCGTCGGATGACGAGTACAACCTATCTAAAGCTGGGTTGAACTCAATTCCCACATATAGCTGATCGGTTAGTTGCACTACCTAGCACCCGTTTTGAAGTCGCGTGATGAAAATGCATCGGTAGATGAGCGTATAATTTGCTAAGAAAGCGAGAGCAGACTTTAGTTGGGAAATCTAGTCAACAGGAGATACTGACGGCTAAACTACCTCCCGAACACGACTTTTCAGGA
>NW_008751929.1:0-8364 GCF_000715545.1 Opisthorchis viverrini | reverse complement strand
ACGATGTTACTCCCAACTCACTTTTTTTTTAAATCGAGTGTCTTACTGAAAAACAACCGTCCGGGTCTTATTTGTCCGTCGATTTGAGTGGGCATTCGTACACTAGTGAGTGAACCACTAACCCACGGTAAAGTGGGCATAGTGGGTTTGCAGAGCTCACTGCGTCCCAAATAGTAACCCAGAATAGTTAATTCTGCGTTTTTGGCTTTTCGCTTATTGGAGTATTCTTCCCATAAAAGTTTGTAGGTTCGTGGACTAGTTCAGAGTGATCATTGTGAACTGAGGTCGATATAGTACTTCTGAGTAGTAAAACTACAACACTGATAACGACAGTGATGATAAAATTTGTCCAAACTTTGTGCTATTATCAACACAAATGCCTATGGTTGCGTGACTTGAGTTCCTTTTCGCGACAGGGAATGTATTTTACTTCAGTCCTCAGTTGTCCATAAAGAACATTTTTGCGGTGTCTAATTTCCAGAGAACAAGCTGGAATAGCATTTTGTTCGGCTGTTATTCTTTATCGATCCTGACTAGTGTTACAACGAGTAAAAAATCAGATAGCAGACTATTTAGTTGTTACATCGTCTACTCCCCCGTTAAAGTTCAAGGCTTAATTATGAAACCTTGATTTCTTCGGGAAAACTACAACTCAGTTTGTGTTTAAGTTGTAAAGACATACCATCGAACTGTAGAGTGCGCTTTATTCATCGGGAACCTTAAGAATATGAACTGCTAGTTTACTCGGGCAGACTCGCATGTGAGTCACGTTACGTCAGCCTTCATGGGTCGACAACAAAGAGGCAAACTAATGCATAGCAAGCAAACAAGTCTAGACGCGTGCGGACTAGAACCTTGCACAAAACACAGGTACCGATTGAACTCTCCTCAAGCAACGGTCTCATTGCATCGGTATAGAATCATCCTAAGCATACTCACCACTTGGTCCATAAAGACTTGCTTTTGTCAATGGATGAGACTTGGTCCAATGTGAAGCATGCGGCATACAGCAGATTCTCAGATTTCAAGGCTATACATTTTGTGGAGAAGTGATTGGAAGTGGCAGTAGGACGTCGCATCCTGATTGGACAATCCCTTGTTATAAAATAAATTTTTGAATAAATACGAATGTCTGGGTTCTGTAGTTAAGTGCTAAAAATGCAATTTCTGTTCAGAGTTGGGCTCTCTTTCCTCGTTGCTCTGGTCGTTCAAGGTGGGTGTATGTCGCAATGTGTGCCATTCGCTACTTCTTTACTACCTATTAATGGGTGAATGCTATTGAACTGGTTTGAGTTATCATGTAAAAGTTTCACTTTTGTGTCATGACATGGGCATCCACCACGGGCACAATGCTAGGCTTCAAGCTATCGTGGTCAGGGGGTCTGTACTGGGATGAAAAGTGATGTTGTTCTTTTGTAACATCGATAACAAAGGACATATTTAACCGTAGCTCCGGAAAACTGAAGTTTGTGGGTGTCGAAACAATACTAGTCTATCTTGTACCCAATGCAAAGTGAGGGTCACACGATTTAGTCCCATTTGATGGCTAAACTCACAACTATAACCATCAGGATCATGGGCTGCTGTCTCAACACGTCCATCCATGGAAACGGGATTAACTGTCCTTGAGCAGCCTTCCAGACCTCGAATACAACGTTTCCTTCAGAATCTAGTTTCGTTGAAATGCTGACGAAATTTCGGAAACAGCACTTGCCGGGGGGATGTTGGAGTGCTTGTTACGCATAAGTAGCGAGTAGTCACGACTTACGAATATCGTTGCATGGATATGTCAGAAGGATGAACGGAAGGTGCTCAAAGGAGATATGTCACAACGGATTTATTTGAGTAAAAGTGAGCCACTAAGTATTTCGACTTTATGCCAAAATGAGGTGTGACCCAATGGATAATGCTAGCTCAAAGCAACTGGGTGGGAATTCACAGTATTTATAACTTTATCATATAAAATACTTACTGGTTAAATTTAACACTATCAAAGGCAATTGGTGGGAATCAAACTAGTCCAAGGCCAGGTTTGGGGCTTTTACTTTGTCGGTAATTATCATGATGAGTGAACAAGTAGAAAATTTTTTGTCACAATGAAGGCCTTCTTCATTGCGACAATTTTGCTGTTACGGGACTGGGCCTGAAAAATAATTGCTAACAAAGCTAAAGCTAGCCAATAATTGCCAGACAATATGTGGATCATCTGCAACCGCTTCCTTCCACCGAATCGTTTTACAAGTTGCCTGCAATGAAGTTTCTTCGTCACATCCCATATCGGGTACACAAAACCAACCGTTCGAGGCAACTAAAAATTATATTTTGATGGGAATAAGCCCAGATAAAGGAGACTGTTGGATTTGGGACCCAAGTTAGCCAGACACCGACTCGTGAAGCACTGATAACCGAACCGATCAGTAGTAAATTACAGCCACTGGAAGAAGAGCCAATAGGCACCCAAAAGTGGATTGCAGAGACTGGTTTGGGAAAGATATTGATAACTTTTACCTACAGAAGCAATCCATCACCAGTTCATTACTGCCTAGTAATAGCTGGCCGATGAACTACTCACAATGGCATACAGAAGAGAGTCATATTGTCATCATATTCCGATTATACATGAGTCCACTGAATCATTTACGCGACTCGTGTCAGCCTCTTTTTTGATTGTTGTACTGTCTTAGAGTCACTCCCACTGAGTGACCTTTAGCTCTCAAGTAGGAGCACAGTAAAAGCTGCAATAGCTTTTACATTGAATTTGATTTGTATTTAAATGGTGAACTATTTGCCCTGTCCTACTGAGGTACACCTTGGTTATTTTACCCAATTATTTCACCAGACGATCCCATTTGTGTCATATGTTGAAAGAAAAAAGTCGCTTTAATGAAATTTCACTTCTTTTTCACGCCACTTCCAATTCGACAACGACTTCAGGACGTCAAAAGAATAGTTCATGCTACTTTATCTACGAGGAGCCGAATGGCAGTATAGCTTCGCCTAATTTTCCGTCAAATTACCCAAGCAGCTCAAATTGTATGTGGCTTATAACGCAACCAGAGGGATGCACTATAACTTTGCAATTCTTCAATTTCTCGGTAAGCGTCAGTCACAGTGACTTCAAATGAAGTTGGTAACTCAGCCGTAATATCTGATCTTGCTCTGGTTACTGCTCGTTGAAACCGAAATGGAGCTTTCATCTCCGAATCAAATTGACTCTTGTGTTTATTGTGAACGCCTCTATTAGTTGGAGCTTCCAAGCCATGCCGGAAGTAACGGCTTCTAGACGGCAACAAAACTGACTGCACCCGCTTACCTTTAAGGACAAAACACCCAGATACGAGCGCTCACCCTCATAGCACTGATCCTATTAACAAGTTTCTTCAGTTTTCCGATTAACATGCCAAGAAGTGTGCAAGCGCCTCATATTATCAGTTTTTTGTTATTACATAATGCGCATCAAATCAGTATACATGCGTTTATGGAACAAAAGAAAGCAAAGATCGTCCCTTATTGTTGCATATTTACGTTGGAAGAAATAAGATGACAGTCTTTCGCCCCTTGATAAAAAAAACCTAGGCGAAACCTTTTGGAAGTTGCGACGGCCCATCTCTGTGGGAAAAAAGTATCCTAATGACGTGAAGGTTTAGTCCATGCAGCTGTGCAAAAGATCTGTTTTAGCTGTCAACCATCAGAACACCACCGTGAGGGAACAGAAAATAAGGTTAGATTATGTAGAGTATAGTCTGACGATTGGCAACGAACCAGAATACCATGTATTCAATTTTGGTACTGTGTGATTTGTGGGTCAAGCCAATGACATGACCTTCATGCTTCTTGTATGACAAACGACGTGTCACTTACTCAAATCACCCACCCGACGAAGCGATGTGAACCGCGCGATTGAAAAATGAGTGGTGTTTCATGCAGATTGATTGCGAGTAGCTCATTTAATGCTGTAACTATTAAATCATTTGTCTTTAACTGGCCGTCTGGAGGTCGTAAGTCTGAGTCACCCTAGATGTTCGGCAGGTTTGTGAGTTCCAGCTAGGAAGAAACAGCTTCAAATTACTTCTCAGATATTTCAGTGTAGAGTGAATTTATTTGTAAGATGAATTCTCCGTTAAAACTGGAAAATCTCTGCCTTCTACAATCAGGCTCTAGAGCTTACGAGATCTTCCATCTTTTCTACACCAATCTGTGAAATATTTTGTGCGTCCGTTCTCTTTTGGAGTCAAAGAAATAAAATTCAATTGATCCTGATTGATGTTATCGTTGAAAATTATACGTGCCTTGTTTTCTTGGCTCTAAATCCAGCACTTTCACACTAAAACTGTAGAAAGCTGTGAACGTTTGTTGTATGATGATGAGGCCATATTGACTCTGGCCATAGCGCCTTTGAAAGAGTACCGTCCAGTTTCTGGGTCAATGCAACATCAAAAAACCGAAAAATTACCAGTGGATTTACTCTCCACACTTGAGTGAATTACCAAGTAGATCAAACCGAAAGATAAAATGGGCACCTGCGTGGACCAAGTGTTACAAAATTTACTTGAGTATAGTGACTATAATGTGGGGTGTTTCAACTGCGATCACCTGACAAAAAACCGCTAACAAATCGAAACTACCAGTAATTCGAAATATATCCAATTTTAAAAGTACATCGTTGAACCCTTTGGGCTCTACAGCAAGTGCCGCTAAGCTGCTTCTGTTAGTAAAATTGCTGATAAAATCAACCGTCCGAAATATGAACCAGTTAGTAAAAAGTAATGAAATCGTTAGTGAATATATTCATCAGCTACTAGCGCTGTTATTGATTATCATCGCTTAGGTGTTGACAAGTTCGTTCGTTCAAAATTGGGGATTTTTAGGCAAGCATGCGTTTGTGGATGTGGCTTCTCATGTCGGATTTTTGGAGTTCAGATAACTACACGGCTGAGGATGTGCACTGCCGATGTATTCCTATAAGTTTAGTAGTATCAAAGATTTGGTAATTGCACCGGGAGAGGAAATGACTACTTAAGTGATAGTACTGTGGGAACATCTTTTGCTAACACGACTATTTAGAAGTTTTCAGATTTTGTATTGCTAACAATTTGTCGAACTGAAAGGAGAGAGGAAAAAACTTAGTGGTTAATAGTTATTAGAAAACGCTGCAGCATGTTGAAGCAAATGGTTCAGCATAGCTACTGTTTGCTCAATAGGGGTGAAAGTGATCACAAAAACAAGTTAAATGTATTTCAAAAAACCATCCGTCTTATGGAAAAACAGTGCGTTGTGGATAACCATGGGCTAGTGATATCACAGTACTACCGTACTTTTTAATTTTCCATTTTATTCTGTAAGATGTGTTCTGTACAACCGAAAAAAGCATGAAATGATTTTTATAAATACACCAATTTGACCCAATTCAGCTGGAGCAACCTCTCGATGTTTTGAAAGTGTCTAACCTGAGAGATGGCATGTTCGAGCCTTTGGGCAGTTGGAGTGGATCTCAGTTGCCCCCACCGGTTTACTCGTCAAACAACAAGTTACTTATCATGATGGATACGGATTCTACTGTTGAAGACGCTGGGTTCCTGGCACGATATACATCTGGTAAGTTTCGGGTCGAGCTGGAAGCTGTACACCAGGCAAGCCTGCGAAGTAGAGCTGCTATTTTTGTTTCCAGTCTGTTTTGTTGAAATACTGAGTTATTCACTTTATTCAAGGTGGCTAAATTAGCCAGGCCAATTTCAGTTTCTGAACACAATGAGTTAACGGAAAGGTTGCACCTTTAGTGGTGGTCAGAATGACGAGGACAGCATGTGTATTCTTGCACGCAAAACATGAATTCTAACTGAACAGTAACAGACAGATCGGGATGATCAGAGAGATAGGGTAGCAAGCAGGTTTCCGTTAGGACCCATAACTTACTGCCAACAAAATGGAGACACTGGAAGGTATCTGCATGAGCAAAGTGTGTCGATGACGTACTGTGTGCTCTGGATGAATCTAGGAACTATAACTTTCTACCAACAACATTCGTTTTGACATATCATGGCGTGCAAACTACTGTGGAAATGGAATTGAAAAATTTCGACTCGCCACACCTTGTCTATAGAACATGTATTCGATGGAAAAATCAACAGGCAGTCCTTGGACTTGAAGTGACCACCACCACGCACATTTTATTAGTGGCATTGGAATTGTTCTAAGAGGACATGCACCGAAGGTACAAATGAATACTGTCCCTGTTAGGTGAATAATGGTGTTGCCAGGTCTCGTTCAAGCAGATTATTCGGATACTTGATCAGATACATTTTATTCCACCTGAGGAGAGCTGAACGCTAAGTGAAAACAAATAAGAGTTCAATTTTTTTCACCACTGAGACAATAGCCCTTCAACAGCTTGGTTCACCCCTATGTAGTCGGAGGTAAAGCGTGCACGCCTCTACATCAGCTTAAGCATCTCCTCATTCTGTGGTTGTACTTACACTCGCACATCAGCCGACTAAAAATTTCCCCAAAAACAAGCTCGTAATTACTGTTTCTGGATGGTTTTGTTGAATAAGTCACAAGCCAAGAAAATAGAACCACTCCACCTATTATGTGGTTCCAGTTTACATTTTGCTGACCTTGACATACCTTAGTCTATCCATTAGCCTAACAGTTGTTGCTGAAGCGAGCACTCTTGTGCTTTCTTCTGCTTCCTAATGGACACTGCTGTTTAGGTAATTTTCCTACCTGTAAAATTTGACAAACACTACCCAAAGGTAACAAAATCCACTGTTTTTAAACGGAAATCACTTCTCTGATCCTAAATTACGGTGCCAGCTTTTCTCCCTTTATCTAGAGTTATACAGATGGTCTCACTCTTGCGGATATACAGCACTAAATAATCGGCATCAATTTTTTTTACAAACTTTCGTCTCAGTGTTAGTCTTAGGAAGCGGAATCTATCAGAGTAGAACAACAAAACATCCCGTTGATGTCATGTCTAGCAGTTCAGGGGTAGTTGAAAATACTCAAACGGTATTCCAAATTTTTCAGACGGATTTTCAAATAGATCACCTTAGAATACAATCACAGTGTCCGTAATCACTCGCGTATCTATGCAGTGTTGTTTTTAACCGGACCGTGAGGAATGCCAGGGAATGTACGTCTGTGGAGCTGGAACTCCACCCCATAAGTCCAATTCAAGTGTAAAAGGTCATACTGAGTATATATTGGTACGTGCCTGAATATGTATCATTCGGGCGCCTTTCGTTCACCCGATAACACATCAAAATCCCCGTTCTGACCAACTGAACAGAAAATGGAATTTGAAAAGTGTGGGGATTACCGAACATCTCCAGAGCCATAGCCCCTGACCTCTACGCTAGCTCCTAGATTCGGGATGTTTTTACGCGAAATGCGTCTTTGGTAAAATACATTGAGGGGTAACAAAATTTAAACTTCCACGTTTCGAATAAAATTTATAAGACTGAGGTATCCATACAGTGCACACCGCCTTATCTCAGGACCAAAGAATCATGAGGGATTATCAATCACTCTACACTTTACTCCAAACAGCTAGGCTCCTGTATGGCCCTAGTCCATTGCATTCTTCAGAACGCCTGTTCCAAACGCTAACCGGTACCGAGGAGTTTCGGGTTTCCAAACTCGACTAAGCTGGTTTCTCCATACTGGCCTAATTCTACCCGGACTAAAATGTGCAACTGAACGTATCAGCCAACACTTCTTGGTTTCTCATATGCCAATTCTCCGAGTATCTTTGACACTGTCTGGGTGGCACAAGACTATCTATTTAGAAAAAGACAGGTTGTATCTCAGTCGGCAAACAGTCAGACGCACGCCGAACATTTGCCCTCAAAATATCGTCGTATGGTCATTACACATTTCACTCAATTTGATATGAATCCATCTTGACATCCTGCACTCCGTCCAGATAGTGTTCGAACTGTGATATCTATCACGAAGCGGAATAGTGGGATTTCTGACGTGGTCCGGTATCTTGCTAACCGTGATTGGTTGAATGATGCACCTTCTATGATGACGCCTTCTAGTTTAAATTACTTGGTTTTCGTAATTCCTGCCGGTAACTTACCAATTAGAACCCGACTTTTACATGTCTGCTACTAGCCTGTCAGATCAAATTTATTTCACGTAGTGCGCAAATCCGTTCTTGAATTCTCTTGACTGGACTTGACTTGGAGCCACAAAATCACTGGATAATAGCTTTCGATTGGAAGTTCTAACTGAATTTCACGTGAACTGTCACCGAACTCAAAAGACGTACAAGAAATCTTTTGATCACGGCCTTCCTCTGAGCTATGAAAAAGATTTGACAGCGCAATTCTGCTTATATATTACGGCTCGAATTTG
>NW_008751928.1:696895-700683 GCF_000715545.1 Opisthorchis viverrini | reverse complement strand
ATCAGTGGCGTTCCAGGATATTATGCCAGTTTCATTGAGTCTCAGCCGATCGAAGTGACTCTGTAACGCTTCCAACTCCTTATCTCCCTCTCCGTTCTCAATGTTCCTTCCATCCAACAAGGCGGCTGCAACTTTTTGTAACCATCGATCCTGCCGTTAAGGTTGCACCAACTTTCCGGGATCCGGTTCGACGACGAGTCCATTGGCTCCAATGATGATCTTGGGGACCTCATCTTCAGCCTCTGGCCTTGACAGACAATCAGCTAGGTGGTTCTCCTTCCCCGGCAGGTGCCTGATTGTGAAGTCGAACTCGTGCAACCGGAGTGCCCAGCATGCGAGCTTCCCGCGAGGATCTCTGGTTGTCCGGATCCACTCCAGCGGTTTGTGATCGGTTTCGACATGAAACCTTTGCCCAAGCAGATATGGTCTCCACTTATCCAGGGCCCAAACGATCGCTAAACATTCCTTCTCAATGGTGGAGTACTTCTGGTCAGCGTTAGTCAGGACGCGACTGGCATATTCGATAACTCCAGTCCTCTGCTTTAGGACCGCGCCGATACCGCGATCACTGGCGTCCGTTGCAACAATGAACATCTCTCCGACCCTGGGAAGTTTGAGGGTCAGTTGCTGATCCGACATCCGCGCTTTGACACGCTCAAAAGCTTCATGTGCTTCTCCGGTCCATTCGAATTTCCGATTTTGACCGAGCAAATCGTACAGTGGCGCAGCGATCTTGTTGAAATCCTTAACGAACCGGCTGTAGTATGCTGCTCGTCCAAGAAACTGCCGTAGAGACCGCTTTGAATTGGGAACAGCACAATCCTTGATCTTTGCTAATTTTTCGGGCAGTGGGCTAACTTCTCCCTCACCCACTTTATGCCCCAGCAGTGTCACCGAACTCCGAGCGAGCTGTGTCTTGGCTTCATTTATCCGCAGGCCAGCTTCCCGGATCCGCTCCAACACAGCCTTCAAGTGAACTACGTGCTCTGGTTCCGAATTGCTGTACACAACGATATCGTCTCCGTACACGGCAACATTCTGGAGTCCCTTGGTTACACGAAGCATCAAGCGCCGGAATGTGAATGGTGCCCCGGACAAACCAAACGGCATTCGTCTAAATTGATATTGGATGTCCCCAACCGTAAACGCCGTTTTCTCCCGGTCCTCCTCCTTGATAGGTAGTTGCCAATATCCGGAACGCAAGTCGAACACAGTAAAGTATCGGGAGTGCTGGAGGGAATCGAAAATCTCTGCAACCGAAGGCACAGCCACAACCCGATTTACGGTCAGTTCATTCAAGCGCCGGAAATCCACGCAAAACCTGTATTTTCCGTTCGTCTTCCTTACAAGCACAACTGGGGAATTGTACGCACTGTTGGCTTCTTCGATTATACCGTTCTTCAACATCTCCTGAATCTGTCTATGGACCTCCTCCCGTAGATGGAGCGGCAACGGACGGGGGCCATAAGGTCGAAAGCGTTCTGATGACAGAGGAATTTCGTGTTCAATCCACGGGCAGAAGCCAAACGGATCCTCATCGCCCGTAAACAGTTCGGAATATTCCTCAACCACGGCCCGTATTGACGATACATTACAAGACGGAAGTTTTCGGACACAGCTCCCTCACGACAGTGCCTGGATAACCTTCAAGCTTGATTGCGCCATACTTTGTCACCAGCCTTCCCTGCTTTAGGTCAATCACGGCATCTGTGCCCTTGAGAAAATCAGCTCCCAATATTGTCTGCTCTACGTCTGGGCTGATCAGGAACGCGTGCTGCACGGACTTGTCGCCTAGGCGTATCGAGTGCGTTGACAGTCCGTCAATCTTCAATCGATATCCGCCAACAGCTCTCACGGCTAGCGCGCACGGTCTGTGTTCAGCTTGGTTCCCTCTTTGCCTCAGCGATACGCCTGCTCCGGTATCAATCAAACATAACTCCTTTTTCCCGTCTACCTCGACAATGGCTTGCACGGTAGCTTGTGTCAGTGCGCTAATCGCGACCCACCCAGGAAAAGAGGAGTACCCTAAATTTTTATTGTGTACAAGCGATCGGTTATGGGGACACTGATTCTTCCAGTGGCCAGGCCTGCCACACATGCAGCACCGGCTTTCCGAGTGTGCGGCACCAAGCGTGGGCTGCGCACCTTCGACGAACTGATCCGACAGCAACTGGTGTCGCGACACCCCGTTCAGCGTCGGCAAAGCGCGATCCAACAACTGCTGCAGGCCGGCGAAGAACGCGGTCGGGTCCGATCCGGGTGCCATCCTGGCCGTCTTGAACCGCCTCATAGCCTCCTGGCGGTCGGCCGGTGTGTCGAACCCCACCGCAAGGGCTTCCTTCGCTGCGACCCAGTTCATCTTCTAACGGCCTCTTCTGACCGCATCGAGGGCCGCCTTCGCCCGGCCCCTGAGGAGAGTCTTCATCGCTGCCAACTAACCCCGGACGGTCTCCAGCCTGTCAGCCTCCGTAACCTCCTCAAAATCCTCCAGGAAGGTCCGAACATCCATATCCTCAAAGGGTTGCGGCCACGCGATTTTCATCCTTATTCTGGCGACGGAACCAAATGAATAGAAGGAGGCATTCGCTGCGGAGTCATTTATTCGGAAATGCCAACTGACCAGTTACAGACCATTGAACAGGGAAGCAAAACTCTAATCTGCATCTTAGCTACAAAAACTGGACACAGATCTTCTCCCGAACGAGTCTCCCTAGAGATTCATTGCCACCACTCATTCGTCGGTCAAATCCAAGCAAATGTTACAAAGTGGCCCCACGAATTTCGCAACAGAATTCCCATTTTCAATCGACGCAAAGCGAAATTCTACGAACAATACATACTACTCGCGTACCTCTCTAATCAGTAGCATCACCGTTACACCCGTAGCCCCGGATGACATTCCCAAAACAGCCATCACAACACCGTTTGGCCTTTTCGAATTCACGCGCACGCCTTTTGATCTTCGAAACGCAGCCCAAACTTTTCAGCGTTTCATGGACGAGGTTTTACGTGGCTTACCGTTTGTGTATGCTTACCTTGACGATGTTTTATTCGCTAGGACCTCCCCAATTGAACATGCAGCTCATCTAAGAGCAGCATTTGAACATTTTTCCACTAACAACATACTGTTGAACATTGACAAATGCTTATTCGGTGTTACTAGCCTGGATTTTCTTGGCCACCAGATTGGCGCCACAGGTATTTCACCATTACTCGATCGCATTTTGGCCCTAGAGTCTTTTCCCATACCCTTCACTCTCACTCAACTTCGTCGCTTCGTAGGTGTCATCAACTACTACCGGCGAATCATCCCTCACTGTGCAGACATTTTGCAGCCACTGAACGAGTTACTTGGCTCCACAGAAAAATCTGCTGCTTTGCTCCCGCCGCCATTGCCGCTCTCGAAAGAGGCAAGCAAGCCAGTGCTCAGGCCACAAGGTTATATTTCCTCGATATTCACGAAAGCACAAAGCTGATTTTGACAACTGATTCCTCGAACGCTGCCGTCGGTGCCGTGCTTCATCAAGTTGTTAACAACACAGCTCAACTATTAGCGTTTTTCTCGCGGAAGATGCAGGCCGCCCAAACGCGTTACAGAACTTTTGTTTGTGAATTACTCGCCTTGCTATTCGCCATTTCCGGCACTTGTTAGAGGGTAAATCATTACCATTCAAACCGACCATAAGCCATTCACCTACGCCTTCAACGCCAAGCCTGATCGATATTAACCACGCGAGATACGCCATCTCGACTATATTTCACAGTTCACTACCGATATTCGGTACACT
>NW_008751928.1:692775-696735 GCF_000715545.1 Opisthorchis viverrini | reverse complement strand
GCCACAGGTATTTCACCATTACTCGATCGCATTTTGGCCCTAGAGTCTTTTCCCATACCCTTCACTCTCACTCAACTTCGTCGCTTCGTAGGTGTCATCAACTACTACCGGCGAATCATCCCTCACTGTGCAGACATTTTGCAGCCACTGAACGAGTTACTTGGCTCCACAGAAAAATCTGCTGCTTTGCTCCGCCAGCCATTGCCGCTCTCGAAAGAGGCAAGCAAGCCAGTGCTCAGGCCACAAGGTTATATTTCCTCGATATTCACGAAAGCACCTGATTTTGAGAGGCAAGCAAGCCAGTGCTCAGGCCACAAGGTTATATTTCCTCGATATTCACGAAAGCACAAAGCTGATTTTGACAACTGATTCCTCGAACGCTGCCGTCGGTGCCGTGCTTCATCAAGTTGTTAACAACACAGCTCAACTATTAGCGTTTTTCTCGCGGAAGATGCAGGCCGCCCAAACGCGTTACAGAACTTTTGTTTGTGAATTACTCGCCTTGCTATTCGCCATTTCCGGCACTTGTTAGAGGGTAAATCATTACCATTCAAACCGACCATAAGCCATTCACCTACGCCTTCAACGCCAAGCCTGATCGATATTAACCACGCGAGATACGCCATCTCGACTATATTTCACAGTTCACTACCGATATTCGGTACACTTCAGGTTCGGAAAAGTCGTCGCAGATGCCCTGTCCCGTCCTGAGTGTAACGACCGTTTCGAATTCGTGAGCAACGAGCACCAGTTAGCAACCAAACCGGCAAAACTCCGAACGAATGGCTACGCAAATGTGCTGTACTATAAAAATGAAAGTAGTTGCACGGAATACAAAATTGCAAACCCCAACGGTTTTCGGCAAACGGTGAGATACTCCAAAAGGCAAGCAAAGCCGACGTGGATCAACAGTCAACGCGTGACCGAAACCGCGTCTCAAACTCATGAATTAAAACAATATATAGCTGCTCAAGGTTTTGGTACAAAAATAACATAATCAAAGCGGCAAAAAGGATTTGCGCGGTAAGGAAAACGGAAAATATGGATGTCTTGCAAAACCGAAATAGAGTTCAATTCCACCAGTCCAAAAAGGGCGGTCCTTTTGAATTGTTAACCGGGAAGGCAGTCATACAAGATTGGAGGCAATTTTAAATATATATGAATTTGCAACACCGCCGGCCAAAATTCCTCCGCGGTCAGTAAGCGAACAGGTAGGTTATCCGAAGAGCTCTAGCCTACAAGCATGCAACGTTGGCCACCGACCTGAATGGTCCGAGTCCACTCCCGCCACAAAGGCCGGTTTCAACGGTACACGCGCCTACCCACGATATCACGCTGAACTAAAACCGGCTGTTCTAATACGTCTATCGGGAAGCATCCCTAAACCTGCATACCCCCTCGTTAGTCCTCCACTTCCAACAAACATAGGCCCCTAACGTCGCGCTTGATGACACCGGAGCTAGTGCGGAGGGAAACCGTTCTGACGAGGCCGTCTGCATCCGTTTGATATTCGGTGATAATACTCAGCGGCCACCTTCCTCTAGAGAGATGTTCAGACAGTACCATGACGACGTCACCCTCCCTGAGGTTTCTGTTCCGACTTAACAACTTATGACGTAACTGAAGCGTTTGAATGTATTCTTTCAACCACCTGTTCCAGAAAACTTCCGCCAAATAATTCACTTGTTTCCAACGTCGGGTGAGCCGCTCTTTCAAATCGCAATGCGATGGGATACCCGCGTTCGCTTCGTGTAGCAAGAGGTGATTCGGAGTCAGGGCTAATGCGTCACGGCAATCTACACTCAGAGGCCGTTTATAAGACGTTCCACCTCAACAAAAAAGGTTGACAGACGATCATCAGATAGAGTTTGCTCTTGGATAAGCACAAAAATGGTTTGCCGTACTGATCGTATCATTCGCTCCTACACTCCTCCTCGATGGCTAGCAAGCGGGGGTTGAAATGCCACTGAATACCTCGAGCAAATAGTTGGTTGTTGATGTTCCTTTGGTCCCAAAGCGATACGTGCTCCCTGAGTCCCTTAACGGCACCAACGAATTTGGATCCGTTATCGCTGTACATATCCAAAGGTCTTCTTCTTCGACCAACGAACCTCATGAACGCTAAAATAAAGAAATCGGTAGTCAAAGAATGCGCCACTTTGAAGTGAATCCTCGGGTAGCCATGCATGAAAAGATGCAGGCGTATCTTTTTTTTCATGCTGCGATCACGCTTCACTAGAAATGGCCCAAAGTAGTCAACACCCACAGCCTCGAAACATTTTTTACCCTTTTCAGATCGCACCGGGGGTAACGGAGCCGTCATCTGCTGACGTATGTTCCTTGATCGCTTTCTGCATTGAATACACTTATGGAGGACGCACTTCACCGCCTGACTCACATGAACACCCATAACGCTAAGTAAATGAGAGGCGCCGGAACGCCCTTCTGCCTCATGATAGTGCCAAAAGAGTAGGTCAGTGACCGGGTGTTTATTGGGTAAGATGGGCGGGTGCTTCAGGGATAATGCATAGCTGGAATAGTGGAGCCGTCCACCAACGCAGAGAACACCGTCCAGAAGGATGGGACACAGCTTACGCAGGGCTGAGACCCTAGTCGGCTCCGACTGAGTGTCCGCTTTCAAACGAGTTGACTCATCACTGTATACTTCCGCTTGAACCTGACGGGTAACGACCGCCCGAGATTTGGTCAATTCTTTCACTTGTAGGTGACCTACAAACGGCATGACGCCAGACCTTCCAAATTTGTGCACGATGTAGTGGATGAAGCGCCTCAACCATGAAACTGATTTCAACAACACAAACAAGCTAGACCATGGGGCTAACAAGCGCCCGAAAACACTTCGAGTAGAAATAACGTTAATAGTTGCTCAGCTCGCTTTCAACTCCACTGACGACTGGCAGCTGGTGGCGACTCCCACACGGTTACCTGGACCCAGTGGCCCAAGAACAACCCAACCCAGTGGTGTCTTCACGGCAAATGGCTCTTTTCGATCTCCCAAACGCTGATCTAGCACCCAGTGAGCTTCTGGAACGTCACAACCAATCAATATGCCAACCGAGTTAAAAGGAATATCCTCAAAGTGCAGTTCTTTCAGGTGAACCCAGCGACTTGCAATCTCCGAGCGTGAGTCCACGACTAATGATGGGAGGATTTCAGATACTACTGAAGCACCTTTCACCAAAACAACCTCATCACCGTGGAGTGGACACACCTCGAAAATTCCAGATTCTCCAACTGCTAAACAAGATCCACTGATTGTCTGTATTTCACGCGGCGTTCGATGACTCGCTATGCCGATTTGGAGTAGCAAGTTATGACATACGATAGTTGCATCGGACCCACTGTCTAAGAGGGCATACGTGACCAGTTCTGCCAAAGGACCTCTCAGACGAAATGGAAGTAGTCCTAGAGAAACAGCCGTCTTGCGGTCAGTCATTGCATTGGTTTTGACTACAGGAACTAACTCTGCTATTTTGTCTAGTGGTTTCGAATGTAGCAGAGCATGGTGTGTGGCTCGGCATCTATCTACCCCACATCGATATTGCAGTTGGCAGTCCTTTGCTTTGTGGCCGCCTTCAAGACACCGAAAACAAGCGTTGAGAGATCTTAAGGTGAACCATCTTTCCACTGGCTCGAAAGAAAGGAAGCGCTGATACGGTGTTTACCACCACAAACATTACAACCGATCTCGCTCAACAGTGGGGCCCGATCTGAGCGAACGATCGCAAGACTCCAAGAGGTTCTGCCCTTGCCTACATATGTACCAGCTTGGCCACGTACACCATGGTCTCTCTGCCTAACGGATTCTGCCAGAAGGCCGTAACGACTGCTTAGCACCCTCGCCGTTTGAGTAAGGAACTGTGTGAGGTCGGCGAAGTTTGGCTCTCCCCGATCATGAGTGGTTTGGTAAACGAATTCCGCCCACTTGTGTTGCAAAGT
>NW_008751928.1:692203-692669 GCF_000715545.1 Opisthorchis viverrini | reverse complement strand
TTCGCAACTCTGCATCTTGAAGGCCAACTGAGTCAGATCACTTGCCTTACACGGGGTAGAACGAAAACATTTATGGAGATCATCTATCAGGGCTCTAGCAATCACATGAGACCTTCCGAAAGACTCGTGCAGGACGCGGCGGGCTCGTTCATATCCTTCCGCAGGCTGAAGCATGAGGCAATCTTCGATAGCCACCCTGGCTACACCGGAGCACGCGTTTACCAATTGTACTAGCCTTTTTCCCTCGTCTTCGGTCTTGCTTTCGACGTAAAGCTCGAATTGACGCATAAACCTCCAATAGCTCCTGGGTTGACCATCATAGTGCATGATTTTAGGCAAATCCAGGCCCTCTATAATGGATTCCAGATGACGCAAGTCACCTAATCCATTATGCTGTCGTTCTCCTACTCCGAGGCTATGCCGATTTTCAGGATTCAATGGCGTTACTATCTTTCTGCAATCTTCA
>NW_008751928.1:682440-682740 GCF_000715545.1 Opisthorchis viverrini | reverse complement strand
CGGCAGGCATGATGAATAGTTCCAATCGCTACGCCAAAATGTGAGAATTGGATTTCGTACGTATATCGGTATAACCAGACGAACTAGAAATCCAGAATTCAGCGAAGCGTAAAAACCAGCACGTATGTATTGGAACTGACGAATATGTACAGCATATGGAATATCAAAACAAGAGAATAATGAATAGAGCAACGAACAGAGTATCAGTCATGTTCATCACAGTTTCGTTCATATCCTTACCATGATTGATCGTTTTACCTGTTGGCCAGTAGCTATACCCATTTCGGATACTTCAGCTGA
>NW_008751928.1:658952-682364 GCF_000715545.1 Opisthorchis viverrini | reverse complement strand
CATCTTCATGGTCCTCTTCTTTACCCCTCATTTTGCTTGCTATTCGCTCCACTGCTAAGGAGGATCTTCACTGGTCCTCAGCCGAACTAGTATACGGTACAACTCTACGTCTACCCGGTGAACTAGTTTCCCCTTCTGTCGCACAGCCCGAATCACCCGTTACATTCGTCTCCCGTCTGAAACAACACATGTCCGAACTTCGTGCGACACCGACCAGACGATCAACGCGAACAGAACACATCTCAGCCGATCTCTCTTCTACATCTTTTGTGTTTGTCCGACATGACGCAACAAGAAAACCCCTCCAACCCTGTTATGATGGCCCTTTCAAGGTTATCGAACGTCACTCCAAGTACTTTGTTTTAGAGAAAAGCGGAAAGCATGATACCGTCTCCATTGATCGTCTGAAACCTGCCTACATCGAAGCAACCACAACCACATCCTGCAATCCCGCTACCCCAACAACACTCACACCTACCCAAGATATCCCTGCCTCCAACCTCACTCCTTCCACTAGTCGTTCCGGACGTCGCGTCCGTTTCCCTCAGCACTTAGCTGATTACGAAACTTGAAGTGAGCAAATTTGTGATTCGTTACTTTATTTATTCGAGCGTTTTCCATTCTCACGGTCAACGCTCTAGTGGGGGAGTAGTGTGGCGTTTTGTATCTTTATTTTACTTCCATTATAACACTACGTATTTCATCAATTGCATAATCGTTTTTTGTTTGAATACGAAAAACTACAAAAACGCGCACTCGTACAATTTCACGAAATACAGGCGTGGTCACGTGCTTCAACTCTCTCTTCTGATTTCGCTAGCGCTTGCAGCGTTCATTCGCGAGTCTCGTGTGCTAACTCTGTTATCAAAACATTTCAGACTTTCCTCGGAATCTGTTACATGTGGGGACTGTTCAGGAGAAGACCCCTGGACCACCAAAAGTGAATTATTGTTTATTCGCTGACCTGGGCCAACGACGAACTATTTTAAAGAGAACAATTGTTAATGAGTCTGTTCTCTCTGACCTCTTTGTTACTGTATACCCAACCTAGCGTTATTGTTTTTATTTCTTTGCCACACACCTGGTACACTAACTTATTGGGTAGCCAGACTACTACAATGTCGACGTCAAGGACGGACCAAGGTTTTGGCACTTGCTTACCAAGTTTTTCTCTGCTTACCTCTTTTCTTTTACTTAAGTTCATTCTCAGTCTGTTCCCAACTACCCACGGTGACTCAAATTCTTCCTTCACATCTTGAATATGACCGTGCCTGAAACCCTGACCACCGATTCACTACTGTGCCAGATATTTATGTCCTAAAAATATGACCAGCTGACACCCGACTAGCTTGCTTCTCGACGAACGGCTTCTAAACCAAATAGCCTTGTGACATGTTGAGCGGTCTTATTTCTAATGCACTGGCCAAACAGCCCAGTGTTCAGCTGCTGTCCAAAGGGTTACGGTTTCGAAATTCTCTGGTGACTTGGAGATTCGGAAAGCTGACGATCCCAAAGTTAGGACTACAGTGTGCCTTGTATAGACCTAATACGCTACTCTTAAGATTGCTGGTAGTTCTTTGGTGGCGCTTGTTTGGTTTCGACCCCGTTGGAGCCGGTAGAGTGGGCATAGTTCCTGAGTTTTTATCAATCTTAGTTTCTCCTTGAACCTAAACCGTACGAAATCCGGGATTACACCCACTTGTGCGTCAGTGTGATTTTACTGAGAGATCCGAATGAATCCCAGCTGAATCACCCGCTTACGATGTTTGTCTTCAGCTGACGTTACTTCACCAGGTCATCTCATGTTTCACTTGGTACAACACTCGATAAGTTGCAATGAATTATATATGTTGAAACACAAGTCTGCCTAACGTAGCAACTACAGTTGAAAACGTCCACCTTAAACAAAAGATTCAGTTGGATTTTGTTGAGTCTTTCATCAAAACCAAATTGGTGTGCATAGAAGCGCATTTTTTGAATACCATATACCTTATCTTTCCAAACAAAATTGCCGTCAAAACCTTTAAAATCACATCCCTGCCGGTGACGGTTTTGAGAAATATGATTTCATCCTTTATGTTAATCTTCCTTGATTGCACTTACATTTGGTGAGGTATCGAGTCACGAAGAACCAAACTAGTTTGTTAACATGAGCGCTAGTGCACAGACTGGTATTACACACAAACATCTATCCATCTGCAGGTGAGTGAGCATAGAAGTAAAATACAGGGTTGTTTCAAATTAAAAAAAAAACAAATGTATCGGGAACAAGATCACGAAACTCATTTGAGAAAGTGAGGAAAAATTCTTCTGTTATGGTGCATTAAACTACCGTATGACTGCAAATTACTGATAAGAAAACAGCAGTTGAACAATGAGCATCAGTCGTTGAAGAATCTATTTATCAATGCTGTGGACTTTTCTCATTTTATCTGACAGTGGCTGAATGGCCTTTATTTCACTACCGTCCACCACCAGTGTGCATCTATCCGGTCCGGCATTACCACGTGTGATGGTTAGTTGAGCTTTGTGATCGGCAAGAATAAAAGTGTGTTGAACGGTTTTATCGATCGTCCGCTCCTATGAAACCATAAAGAAGATAACGTATTATAAGTTTGGGCGTCCGATCGTCGAAAATGGTCATCATATCAACTTGCCTGACTGATATACAAATCACAAAATCTGCGGATCAAACAAGTAGAGTCTTTCAAAAGTAGCGTATTTTCATTTTATGACAACGAAATCTCATTTAGACTGGCGAGTGAATTTGTAGCAATATACTATTGTAAAAATCATTCAGCTGTAAACTCCTTTGGGCGCAGATTTGCCATGCACCCCTGAATGAAGCACAAGGACTGAAGTAGTGCCAAGTTGTCCAAAGCCAGACAGGAACAAATGAGATTATAAGGTTTGGTTCGAACCGTGAATATTCTGGTCAGTAAGTTCGAACCCTAACCACTGAGTCATTTTGGACTCCTTCACCATTTACAGGTCTCCGCACCCAGACACCCATTAATATTGAATTGAATGGTGTTCGTGCGGAACAAGACAGGGTATCGATGAAGATGT
This sequence comes from Opisthorchis viverrini, assembly GCF_000715545.1. Taxonomy (NCBI): domain Eukaryota; kingdom Metazoa; phylum Platyhelminthes; class Trematoda; order Opisthorchiida; family Opisthorchiidae; genus Opisthorchis; species Opisthorchis viverrini. The sequence continues at coordinate 679,295 of NW_008751928.1, read as the reverse complement.
ACATCGAAGAACAATGGGGAGTAGTATGGGCTACTATGTGACAACGAATAACCTCACATTACTGCAGAGAATGTCGTATGACACAAGATGATTGTTCGGAAGATAACCAGCAAGCTGAGTGAAGTTCAGCACAGAGAAGATTGTGGCCTGTGTCTGACTGATTGTTCGGTAATTCATTTGAGCATGCAAAAGAACTATGAGAACTGAAGAGTAAGTACACTGTTACTTCCCATGAAATTTTCATCTGAAAATAGCGCGTCTCCAACGACAACGTGAAGTCCATGTGCCCAAAGTCTACTTGAATCACTTGCCTTACAAGAAAGATGTGTCCAAAAAATGGTCCGTTCATTCAAAATGAAAATAATCTCTGTGTATATGCCTTCTTATGCTCAAAACTACGAATGTAGATTCTCATTTTGCCCGGCATTTCCAAGATATCTACGGGGAAACCGTTGATTTTAACGCAAATAGTGCGACAAATGCCCCGAAGTCAATACGAGTGGGGTTAGCGTGGTTCAGTTTTGTCAGCCCAGGTTGCTGGAAAGATAGGATGCTTTCTGTGCACAGAATTACATTGAAATGTATTCGGTTTGATTAAACGCCACACATTCTGCTCACCTCCTACTAAAGAATGCTGAAAGGAGCCACGTTACACGAGCCGTTTAGCTCAGGCCCATTCGATTCTTCATTCTAATCGACTCTAGTTGAATCTACTCTGAAAACTGTGGAAAGGGACATAGATAATTTTTTTGTTGGATTCCATTGACAGACATGTCGCAGTAAGTCTCATTTCTCACGAGTGTGCGGACCCAACGACGGGCTAAATTGCGTAAAAGTCAATGGGAAACCGCAGTGGAAGGCAGTCAACAGCATAAATCACGACCAACAGCACTAAGCTGTACTTTAAGGGTATTCTTTTGTCCCGTGAGTGTTGGTCTTACTTAACAAGTGTTAAATACAAATATTTTCAAATCCACTCAACACAGTGAGTGATGACAAAATTGTTTTTTTTTTTACTGTGTTACTTGTGCTAAGCAGTGACGATGTGCAGTTTTATTTCAGATGAATTACTGAAAATCCTCATTGTATTTTTTCCCATATCACCCGATATCTACTCCAGCTATGCAGAAGAACGCCACGTATGTCCGTCTCAAAGCTGTTATTTCTGTAAAAAGGGCGCTTTCGAAAACAGCTCAACTTTAGCGGTTCCTAAGAACACTCACTAAACAGCACATGAACCTTAGGCCTACAAAAATGGACTGCATGGGAATGAAAAATATCAATCAGGAGAAATCGGACAAAACCAAAACCAAACAGAGACATTAACTTTAATTAATGACCAAACAAGTTGTTTACGCGTGAATTCAGTGGGTAGTTGGAACTGTGAAACAAATGGCTTATTATCAATCAAGAAAACCGAGGTCCTTCAATATAGCTCACGTTGTTCTTCAAACTGTATGAAGTTCGTTCTTTCTCCTTATTTGTGGAAGCAGCCATTTACTTGCGACATCCATCATCCTCCAGGCATGTGCTTTTAGCAGATTATGACAAAAATGTATATGATCACAAAATCTTATCTACTATACCCTTCTTCATTCAGAAGCGTAATTTCATTTATTTCGGTAAGAATCCGATGAGGATCTCTCAACTAAATCAACCTGAATTGATATAAAGTCGTGTAAATCACTCTGCCTTTAGAGGGTGAATGCTGAGTTGTCATTTCAGATAAGATGAAGCTTCAAACTATCCTCTGTGAAACGTGCAAAAGCTGGACACACTAGCGGCGTAACAGATATTCTCTCGAGGCACCTAAATTAAAGATTTCTATTTGGGGCTATAATTAGGCGCAAAAGTTTTGCGGTGTAGATCCAAGTTCATTGTGGCAACTTCCCAATCTCTCCGCCCGTTAAGCAAAGGCCTCCACCACAGACGGAACAATTCGTCCCTGACTCACGAAAATTAACACCGGATTGGTAGGCAAAATGTCAGTGCCTTAAAAGGGACGCAGAATTCTGGAAACACCGATCCAACGTGGACAATTTTTTTCAGAGACGAGCAAAACTCCAACGTCTGTTAACTTGCTATTTGTTTTCCCTGTTAGTTGAAAGCTCGGTGTGCCTTGATAGATTTTATTAGGTAAGCATTTCTGGTAGTGGCTTATGAGCTTGCAAACAAAGCTGATCAATTACATGGATAGTTACATACAAAAATGTATGAGATGTACCGGTGAGCACGTGCTCAAGCGGCGGTTGAGCAGAACACCATAAAGGGTTCTGTGCTCCGATGAAGGATCACTTGTGTGGCTGATAATCTGGGTCAAGAGCCCATGTCAAAGCGAATGTCATCGATATATTGTGACTTTTCATGTTGGGATGTGAATAGATGACTAATTCAAATGAAGCGATCCATTTTAAACCATTCGATTCGACGTGGTAATACAAAGTTTGAACATTCTGGCAAGCAACTCCACGGGACATGTCGAATTCATCTCAAGTCCATGAAACCTAGTTGACTATGGTGGAGTCAACATTCTCAGGGCACCAAAAAAGCAATGGTAGCAATATGGTAGGGTTTCAGTGATAAATGTTCACTAAGCTTTCATAAAAACATAGTCATTCTATCTTAAAAAACTGCCAAAAACTAATGAGAGGGATCTCATGGCGTCTTGGTAATAATTAGGAAATGTAAAAGGGAATAGATGCATCCGCTAGCCTGGTTTTCTTGTCGTATACAGGAATAAGGCCCGTAGCCTGCGCATTAGACTCGCTCAGATAGTCATCCAGTAGACCTAGTATGCTGAAGGTGGTCAACAAGGAAGCACTGGCTTTGATTATTTGTTTTGAGAACTCACTAGAGGTGAGTACCTCCACAGAGTCACAGCCGTTACTCCATTAGATTACAGTTTGCCCCTGATATCACTCACTATTAGAGAATCCAGTGTTCTTTTATCTATAAAAAAGCTTACTTCGGTCGGAATCTGCGCGTCGTTCATCCACAACGTTCCGCTATCCTTGCCTGTTTGGATGTGGAAATAAAGTCAAATGTATTCGTTATATAGTTGAGAGTACGTGTCTTAACATGATAAAACTAACTGAACAAGTACAAAGTCGGAACGCAGTGACGTACAAGTGCCAAATTCAATGTCGGTATCGCGGACATAACTTTCCTGCGAGGAGGAAGAGGCCAGGTAATTACTAAACGTCTTGATGGTGATCACACTTTGGCCAACCAAACGCTAAACCTCAACCCCGTCAACATGGCCACAGTAGCGGATTTCAGAGGATACAACAGAACTTGGTGTTTCTTTAGAACAAATAAGCTACACTCAAAACTCTTCGAAAGCCCCTGGTCGGTTCCGCTTTTCTCGGGTCTCATCAGTTAGGTGCCTTTCCCGAGTTTTTCTCATCCCTTTGTTCTACTTGAAGTCAGATAAGACTGAATCTGTCAACTAATCTTGTTTGTATTCGAATTTGGTTCTGATGGGAGACGCAAAAGAATCCAGTTAGATCTCTCCTTTAGGAAGGTCCCCTGAAGGTGAATGTGCTGCACAAGGCAGCCTCATTTTTCAGTTTATACAGTGTATTGCAAAACATGAGGTGACCTGGCGCAATACCTTTAGTTGAAGACAGCCACCATAAACAAGGGATTCATCTGGATTCACCTAAGTCTGCTAAAAACAAACCAAATGCGTATGTAATTAACCGTACTTGGCTCTCAGTTCTTCACGAACCCTGACTACACCTGTGGTCAGAACATGCTGAATAACCACATATTCGCATAGAGGAACTTGTGGTTTCCATGGTCTTGAAGGCTTGTCGGGTGTTAAGAGTAATTGTGATCAATTATGGCTATATGAAATGATAAGAAACAGACTTAGTAATGTCATTCATCCTGTAGCCCAAGGCCTGACATTCTCCTTCCTGCTTCGCCACCACTAAACTGCGCACTGATGTAGTCTCCTCTTACAGGTTCGCAAGTCGACTGTGAAACGTGGAGATGGGATTGGTTATCACCTGTTCGACAGCCGAAGAGTAAGTACACTAACCAATAGATGATTTCTAGTCTAGAATTAAGCTTCACAGCCATAGGAATGTGGCGATCGATAGGTTTCGTCATTATCTGATTATGTAGCTCTTAAATACAATCGAAAAATCCATCAGCGGAACTGGAAGAAAAAAAGATTCCGTCGTACTAGATTCCACTTTCAAGATGAATCCATTACTCTTGTCTAGTTTGATTACTTTCCGACTGACAACGGAATTGTCTGTATACTCCAAAAGTTAGTATTTTCAAAGCAGCAAGATCAAGGAGCTGGCGAAACTATTTTAACAATTAAGGAAGTAATGGCTTGCTCGCAGATTGTGGGCCTTTGTCCTGTAGTTTCCGGCCCATTTCTTCTGATTTTCAGGAACAAACTGGGACCTACTTTCCTCTAAAAGAACTCTGGGACTTTTAAAAAGTGGGTGAAAAAGTCGCCATTAGAAATTGTGGTGCCACCGAGTAATCGAGCTAAAATGAGTAGACTAGTGATTTCTCAACCAATGATAAGAATGGAGCCCGATTATATATATGTATAGATATATGTTATATATATGGTTGTGTGAGATTTTGGAATTCTCAATAGAGATGACGTCCTGGAACTGACACTAATCTAGGCTGTAAAGCAAAGGACACCATACATTGTTTCATCCTTTTTGGGAATCAGCAACAGTGTTTATCATAGAATTCCAGGGAGTCTCGAACCCTCGACCTCCGGGCTAGTAGTTTGAACAATTAACCATTCGGCCAAGAGTGGCTGGTCAGCAGTGCGCTTGGCTCACACTCAAACAGGATATAAAGCCACTCAACCTGCAGTCACGTGATCAAAATAACTTAGCCTCACGTGAGGACTGGCTCCTCGAGTGACGACCTCCCAAGTTTTCATTCGCCTTGTGAGATTGTCTTTTCCTCTTAACTACTTATAGTTTGATTATCATGCGAAGAGATATAGTAATTTCCAGTGGAGATTTCGGGGATCAGGTCAATGCTTGACCACGTGACGTGGTTTTCGTGACAGCCGTGCAGATTGGCTTCACTTATATGACTTTTGGCAATAACATTTTATTTGTTTCTTCTTGTCATCAACACGACGCCGTAATTCATGAAGATCTTAATCAGGTGCACTGCTGCGCGTCAGCTACATGGATAAAGCCCGAAAAATGAACCATGGCTTATCCGCTCGGTTCGTACACCTTACAAAAGCTTTTGACTTAGAGGGGCTCTCTGGAGTGCGCCTCAATAACGCATATGTCTCGCAAAAACTGCTGCATTTGTCAAATCCTTCACTCTGGTATGAGTATCTACCGGGTACCTATCCTTGAACCTATTGTTGCTGAGTTCGAAATTTACGCGGGGGTGAAGAGAGTTTGTAGTTTGCGATTTACATAGAATCGTTTCTGGATTCTGAAGATGGAGTAATGATCCAGCACTGCGTACGAAACTGCATCCAAATTGAAAATTGCTGCTTTTAGTAACTGACTTTCACATCTCGAACTGTAATTGCAACGAATAAGCCCACTTTCTGCCTCGACCGCCTCTAGATTTGGCCTAAATGTGAATGCTCTAAAAAAAATCGTTTTGGTCAATCTGCAGTGCATTCAAACTAATGGCTGCCGTGAAAATTTACGCTACGTAGATAATACCCTGATCATCGATACTGAACAATATCCTAGGATTTCTCAGACATGTGTTACGTTCGTTCGCCTATCTAAAAAGGCGTTCGGAGGAGGCACGCTGATGCAAAGTCAACACAGTGTACTCAGTTGTTTGCCCTTCTTTTCTGTTGCACGACAGCAAATTATGGACAGTATACTGACGATAAAGTAGAGTGCATTTACCTTGCTCAAGCTACTTTGAATAAGTGCCCATCCGGAACTTCAACACTAAAGTCCTCAAAGGAGTCATGAATAACGGAACTGAATATGCCTTGATGCACACATTCCCCGAAACGAATTATTTACGGTCGAACGGTTGAATAACGAAATCCAAACAGCTGCTGTGACAGAGTTCGGGTAAGCCTGAACAGATGTCATATGGGTTTAAAATCTTCAGAAAATCTGGTATTCTGCAAAATGGCCTGGCTTACTATTGTCTGCACAGGCTTCAACAGCGCCGGAGCTCAATACACCTCCATGCCCGGACACAACTCCATCATTCGTAAGACTCGTATAACGTGGATTGCAATCACACCCTCCCGTGGATCTGTGCAATTGGTGGCACACATACTCGAGTACAAACGGTCACCAGCCTATTCACTGCGATCCACCACGGATTTACCAGTGAACGTCCGAGATAAACTCCCACATTTCTAGTGAACGTCTGCCCAAGTTGAGTCCGCTCTTATTTTCAATCAACGGAATCTGCCAAACGCTAGTTACATTGGATATCTGAATGCCGGTTCACCGTCTGGCTGTTCATTCCCAACTAGCGATAATATAAATCTCCCAGAGAGCGCTGCTATGACATTGTAGGAAATACAGTAGCCTACTGAAAATTGAAGTACCTAGCGAGTCAGGCTAGCGCAGTGGCTTTGTTGTACCACCACCAAGGCTACGGAATGCAGTCATGCGTCTCTTTCTGATGGATACACTTTGGAATGTTTGTCCGAAATCCGGTTTACGTGGTCAAGTAACTGGAAAACTTCGCCATCATCAAACCAAATAGATGGTTTAGAAGGCAATATCATTCAATAGTTCTTTTGTACCTCGTGGATCCATGGTCTACCGCTTCCTCAGTCTTTCCTCCGGGTTAAGTATAACGATGTAATTGTGGTTTTTAAGATGCCCACATGATATTGCACCGTGGTCGAAATCACGTTTGCAGCATGCAGTCGTTTACGCTAGATAAGATTTATCGTCAAAGACTTGTGGTTACCACAGCCGGCTCAAACCATTTCATTCGTTCGAATCTTGTTGAAAAATATGTTACTTAAAGTATTATTTCCTGTACACCTACTCCCTGGTTTTCCGGAGGCTGATCAATCTGCTGTTAGTAGGCCACTGAGACACGCCCCTAATTACAGCGAGATTTCCAGAGGTGTTGTCCTGGGCTTGATGGTGAGGAGGCGCCTTGGGTTCTGTACTAGGTTGACGGACGGCAAAACCCTGTTTAGCCAACTTTCTCGGATTTTAAGACTTTCTGAACATGTAAAAGGATACTAAAGTTGGTGCAAATGCATCCCACAGTAAATAAATTAAACAAGATTGTTTGAAGATATCGCACAGCGATGCCTCTGGGTTAACAAGAGATCATAGATTCACCGTTAGTGGCAGTTCTCCTGAGTAGAGGCTTTTTCGAAGTGAAATAGTCATGCACAAGCTTAATCAAACTGTCCTCGTTGCGCTCATCGGCATTACTCTCAACCCATCTATTTCCTCGTCCTCGGTGGGCGAGAGTGTAGCATCGGGAACCGCTTTACCGAGACGCACGTTTCATGACTGAACAACCAACTGACTGATGGAGAGAAGCCTATCAGTCTGTAACGTTGAGAATTCAAGTTCCAGGTCACCACTCTCTCATTAATTCATCCTTGTAACCCCAATCGGGAAGGTTTGATTCTTGCTGATTGTAGACATTTGCAGCTTCAAATGAAACTTTCCTTACCGCCGGTGTCCTGGGAAAAGCTTTCATTCCGATGTCGCCCCCTGGCTGCTCATAAAGAGTACCGGTAATCGTTGGCCGTTCGGTTGACAAATTTCCATCGGTTTCGTTAACCAAGCTGGTCTGTTCGCCCACACCGCTAAATCAATTTTATCGTTTTGCTGTATCGTGGGTGGCCGCCTGAACTGGTCCTGCCAGACTACGTGAACAGAACCAGGCGGGAAAACCCGGGAAACGGCTGCATTGTCAGGACATGTCAAAATATGCAGAGCTAGTGCGTAAATACATTGGATGGGTGAACGGCCAAATATGGGTCATTTACTTTGTTCTTTCTGTCCAGGTAGTTGAAATGTTCCTGCGTGAACAATTCACATCTACATCGCTGGTCGCATATTGCTAAGGCGTATTTGGTAAGCACACGCATTTGCTACCCGGAATGTGTGGAAACGATGGCGACCTTAGGGACGCGTCGTCATCTGCACACGTTCTTTTCGTGTCTGGACGCATCCTCACACACTTATACCAGCTCAAAACAACATTCCCTAGACGACTCAACACGCTGTTACGCCTGTTCGTCTGAAAATTTCACTTGCGTATTGTCGTGTCTGAGAGATCGAGCTGGGGATTAGCTCAGCTCGGTCACAAAACCAGTGATACGTGCATCAAAAACAAGATGTGAGCGTGCGTAGTTGGAGTGTGGCGTGCGCTGCATGATCGGAAAACAGCGGAATAATCGGGCTTTGAGAATGCGGCAGGGTCACAACGCGCAGAACCCTGAATAGCCATGTGTTATGGCTTCATGGTGGTTGGTTCTGCATGGCAATACCCAGCTGAATGCTCGAGCAAAATTACGTACGCAAAATTACGAAATATGACGAAACCGCAACAGGCCTCAGTCAAACCATCCAGACACGATATTGTTTTAAAAATCAATCGTCTCAGGTACCAAAATGAACAGTATCACATGTGGCCTGGATAAATTGAATGTTGGCAATTCCAAAACACTGCAACAGACTATCCGCTTATCCCTACTCATGGCCCCACCATCTGACAAGCGAATGAATCCAGCTCAAATTCATGCAGATTTCCTTACTTTAAAGCATCAAGAATACAACTTAAGACCGGCTACGTGACTTACAAAATGCCATACTGGTTGCCACTCCGTCCAGGTTGATGTTCCAGACGGTGGTATTTGCCGACGGTATATAGCTATGAGCAGGCAAACTGCCTTCAGAGCTAAAACGAAAAGCAGAAATATTAAATGCGATCTGCTTTTGTAGGCATTGACGTTATAACACTTATGGCCCACAATAGAGTAGAATGTACCTCTACCAGGAAAGTTTGTCGTACTGTGTCAGCTAATAGCCGATTTGAAACTGAAGGGCTTCTTTTAGCGGCGAATGTTGCGGGTCAGTTTATCACAGATTACTGGTGAAGCTAAGTCAACATCAAATGAGTAAACAGAAGCATATTAGCAAAACAGTCACGTGACACCACTTGTTAGCTAAACCTGCAAGGGTTATGTTTTGAGGCTTGACCAGATGAGTACACTTAGGCGATCATACGTAAAAAATGGAGTAGCATAGTCCGGCTACCATAGACTTTGGTCCTTTCGTTCGTTCATATGCAACACTCCTTCTGTACTTGGTTGTGAAGCTACCTGAAAGAAGCACGAGGGTTGTGATGCTGCCAGGTTGCTCAAGCCAGAGGATGGGTTCGAACCACGTTTCTTCCGGCCAATAAGTTCGCGCCGAAACGGCAAGCACGAGGTTGTGATGCTGCCAGGTTGCTCAAGCCAGAGGATGGGTTCGAACCACGTTTCTTCCGGCCAATAAGTTCGCGCCGAAACGGCTGAGACATCTGGAGTTCATATCTACATCCATGGCACTTGGTTCGGAAAGTCATCCTGAACGGCAACTCTAGATAATTCAACACACTGGATAGCTTTGTACTGATTTTGATTATTTGACTATTATTACTGATTATTATTACTGATAGGACAAGCACAACTCTGTATCAAACTGCCAAAAATAGAGGAAGTGGAAGACTTTGGTGCCCGACAGTGAAGTGCCCATAACACATGACTTCATCCATAGATCGCGCTAAAGTTGTAAGCACATTAAAGTCGTCAGTTAATAGATGTCATCAAACCCACTTGATTCCCTTACGGTTTCGCCGAACCGCCTATAGACTCAAAAGATAAAAGAATGTGAGTTTTATCTATTGAGAATAGAAATTAAACAGAGTTGTATTCACAATTTGACTATGAATATGAGTATACGCGCTGCAGTAGGTTGGGACCAACCCAGCGAGAACAATCCTTTTGCATAGTGTTGTATGTTGTCGGGTAACTTTTTCCGTTAGATGATGAATCCACTAAAGTTTCACTAAACAAACACATTTTGAACGAGTTGTGTCAAGAAACCATGCTCATACCAACTGGTCCTACTGTAGAAACTCGTCCCACTTTTACGCTTTTAGAGGCGTATTAGTCCAGATAAGAACACGAAAAAAGATAGTTGGCAGTTTCTTACTAAAAGTCTATTAGCTTGTTTGTATCTGTTTGATTGATTATGTTTCATTGTTCATCCATACTTCATATTCATTTAAGAATACAACGTGACCGGATCAGCTACAAATGATGAAACTTTTTCCGCATGTCACCGACAGCATTTTTCAGTAAACCGATATCCTCGGGAAAACGTCTTTAAGAACACATGCAGAAACACAAACGATTTACGGTTTACACTCTGCTGCACCTTAGAAAAACGAAAAAATCATCAGGATGAATTGCAGATAAACTAACAACGATTTACCTCAGAAACAAATTGACCGTTTCACGTTACATGAATGAAACATTGCACAGAATTCGACAACTGTTACTATAATTTAACAAAAAATAAAAAAGCTATCTTCTTGGAGCAGCCGGAAGAATTTAGAACTACCTAATTAACAGTGGATACTACTGATGGGGAAAGCGAGCAGTATGTTTACTCGGAAATCAGCTCCGCGTCTCTTGAAAAGTGAGATCTATTACAGAATTTGTGGAGTCACATTTGTTTGCATTTGAGCAACAGTCAATGAATATCCAGGAAAGTTCAGGAAGACGCGTTCAAGAAGAAGATGGATATTCAGTTTCTGTAAAAAAGATGTATATGGGAGTTTCGCTTCCTTGTCCAATGGTCTGTAACTGTTCACTTGGCGATTTCTAATAAATAATTCCGTAGCGAAGGGTTTCTTCCATTCACGTGTACTTCATGGGTGGAAATTATTGGGGTACCCAACCACCTGCAGACTTGTGATGGCAAAACTGTGTTGGGTTCTTAGTAAATATGAGAACGGAAAAAATACGGGTTACATAACACTGTAAGACCGCAAATCACACCAGCGAGGAGTTGTGTAACGTTCATTCAACAAAAATTACAGATTAAAAGGTCACTCTCAGGCGAATACTCTGACACAATTATAAGGTTGTGTGAGGGCCTTTAATGCGCTAAACCTGGCCCCATTTCGGGGAACAGCTGATGCGTTGGCAAGTGAACCAGCATTGTAGTCAAACTCAGACCCTTGGATTGGTGATCAGCTCGGCCTCGAAAACCGATAGTTGTGCACCTAATTACTCATGAGTAGCCAAATGTTTTCTGAAATAATCAATGTTCTCAGTCGAATTCTGTTTGTGAGCTCATAGTGCGGTAAGTTCACACATCGTTGGATAAAAACTTTTACAGGTGTTCATAGGACTCTCTCCTTAACAAACCGGGTTATTTATGTCCTTGCCAATTCTGCTGTAGGCGTTGGATGAATTGTAGAACGGTAAATAGTTCACTTGGGCAGATTGCTTAATCGCTCCAGACACCTATTCGACCCACTTTCAACGTTTCATACTCAACAAATGGTAAATGCCTTCACACTGGTCAGGTGTTGCCTCAATTACTTTTAAAAACTCTGAGGTTTGCGTAAACGGGCTCACCAGGAACTGAGTGCCTCTAACATACCTCAGATGTGTGACATGTGTGTGACCGAACCACAACAGTTCTGTATAACTGTGACTAAAAAACTAGTGATGTCTTCGCATTGATTCAACCTTTACCTCTATTCTAGAGCACCACTGGTCATTTCGGTATGGAAAAGCATCAACGTATTATTGTGTGGATGCCTAGTGGTTAGTCGAACTGGGATTTGAAAGGGACACAGAAGACAATCACCCAGGAAAGTTAATGACCCTACAAGCGGACATCAGGACCTGAAAATAAAACCTCCAGTTTCAGACAAGGCTCAAGAAACTATGGGACTATGGACCCACCAGCCTATTTGAGCTGTGACATCCTCGCGCTGACTTAGCACAATATTTCACTCTGAAACTACCCACTGACGCATCTGCGTGCTGCTCGATGGTTAGTGGCCTCAGGTAATTCCCACGTATTGCAACATTAAGGCAGACATGTCTGCTCTCCAGTGGGAGCCCATTCCGTTAAGCCTCAATGCACACATCGCCTCACCGAACAGAACAGACCAGTTGAGTGTTTGTGTAATTGTGTAGGTATCAGCACCACGCCTCGAAAAAATTCCAATAGGAGTATTGCTACCTTTCAGAAGGAACAACAACAGAAAACGTCTTCTTGCGCGATCACCTCTGCTCAAAATGGATAGAACCTTTTTGCTCATAAATAGATTCCGGGGGCCATAAAACTTCCCAGGTATAGTTTGTATCGTTATTCCATCACTTTGATGTAAAGGCCAGACAACCTTTGTCAAAATGAATTTAGTAGGAACGTCGTATATATCGATCTCTGCCGCACAGTTGAAGTCCAAATCAGGTAGTTACGCTTACTGTGAAGTTCTCAACATAAATCGGAATCCCGTGAGCAAAACGTTTCAAACATTTCTTTGCTGCTTTTATCACCAATGGTTGAAACAAAAATATCAAGTTAGGTCTATCTTGTAGTTAATCTAGTTCGACCTTGATTGTTGTGAAAAACTTGAGAGACAAAGGTTACTAAGCAGCAAACGGCAAGTTTTCCTGCACCGGCAAAATAGAATGTCCCACAAAAACCACTGAAACGATAGTTTAGGTGATTGATTAGCTATGAATACCAATCAGTCAAGGAACCAACGTGTAGTTGTCCGTTTGTTTTATCTACAGCTGATGTAAATCGTTTGCTCAATCCACAGTGTTTTCCGCATTAGTATGCACAATGCCAATTGGCAGACTTCAAAACGGAACCTCAATAAAAAAATTAAAATTTGTCAAGTGGTTGCGTTCATTTGTACTAGACGCATAGAGACCAAACAGTATGTATACCGTAGGTGCTTGTACTACGGTACGTATGGGAAGCTCAACGAGGTAAAGAATCTAAAGCCGGTGTTATCGATGCTGGGGCTTGTCAGAAAGGCCCACTTTCCGCATTCGTCACGAAGAGATTGTACCCGGATGCGACCAACTCCCTCCGTGCCACATAGAGTCATACCGGGGAGAGAATATGAGGTAAACCTAGAGTCTCTCATACCAGACTGATCAATGGTTAGAGGTCTGAAACCTAGCTTCCCGGTCCTCAAGGTTGCGGTTGGTACACATGTGAAGGCTCGCTCTATAGGTATCATAATGCGCCCGCATTATCTGCCACAGATCGCTGCCTTGTGACAAAACTTTCGAGACAAAGGCTTTGGTCGGAGACATTAATGGGATTCCTGCCTAGGTCTTTGCGTTCTAGCACCATTCCACCATGCATGCACACACGATTCCTACACTTATACATACCATATAAAACGGAAAGCAAAGATGTCCAAAATAAAGGAAAAGTTTTATCAGGCTGGAGAACATTTTACCCCACGTCCCAGCCACTGTGGCTTGTTTACTCGCACCATTGAATCAATTAGCAAAATAGGCTAACCAATTCAGCATCTCAGGGTTCTTATGTAGCTTGAGTTTCAAAAGCCAGACAGGAATGATACAAATTGCGGGGAAATTTCGTTTTCGTTCTTATGTAGGGTGTTCTTAAGTCTGCAAATATTCAAGTGCTCAATATAATTTCTTCCTAATGGAAACCCTCGCAATTGTCCAAGCATGTGAATGATTCCTTTGGAGAGGAGTGGATTTCCTAACGAATGGCGAACGTCCAATCTGTCTGATTATGTTTAACTCTCCAAATGTTCACAGAAAGTGATGACAAACGACTAGTATGTATTTTTACTTATTTATTAACTGCTTCTATAACCCTCGGTTTCACCCACCACTACCTTCTAACGAGACAGTTTTAATCAGCTGATGCTTTTGATGCTCACACGCACTCACAGTCTGCAACCCACCGACCCATTTTGATAAAGGAACATACATGTGGATGAATCCCTGTGAGGAAATTCAGTCAGGGCTGCTTAAGTGACAACTTCTCAGATTGTTCCGGACTGAAACTATTCACTCGTTCAGACGCTAATTCATGTGGGCCCGGGGTGCACTCATGGAACAGTACTGACAAGCTCGTCTCGTATATTGCATGTTCTGAGTTAAAACTTTGTCACGGTCAAGTAAAAGCACTGTTGATGAGCTACATTACCAACGACATTCCAGGCCAGTGCCTATTTGTTTTGGTCTTGACTTATCGGAGTGGTTGCATCGAAAGGGGAGTAAGATTGATTAAAGATTGTACTGTGAACATGAAATCGGAAGATTTCAAGGTAAGGACTACCAATGAGTTCAACCAGTGAGGAAGGCAGCAAACCAAACAGACTCACCATGACACTTTCCTGCACTCAGTGAATGGAGAACCTCGTGGGCAGACGAAAGAATAGACACACCCCACTGTCCGACTTACCAGCTAGCAGACCCTGCGGTCATCCACAAAATCCGTTTGGAATAGGACAGCTAAGGAATCTGAACACCACAAAACGCGCCAAAGGTTACCGTTACGTGGATGGGAATTCTGCTCATATTTAACTAGTTTGCAGTTTGCCTGTCATACCGAGGAGCTGAGCTCTCAATTAAACTTCTAGTTCAAGTGTGATCAAAACCGACTGAACACTAGTCATCAGCTCAGCTCAACTTACTGAACGAAACATGCAGTCAGTTTAGGGCAGTGCTCAAACCGGGGTAAATATGTGAGCACCTCTTGTGAAATTCCCTTCAAGATTTTGAGGACCGTTCCTTCGAGTCTACGTGAGTTTGTAATATCGGGTTTGCTCAAGACCTCAACATTTTGGACGCAAAATGCACTCCTCACCCTCATGCTACGTTTGAATACACCCCAGAAACAGGTTCAATTTCTCCTCACATCAAGTTTTCCTGCCTGTCTGATTAAAACACCAGGAGCAACTGGGAGTACAAAACATTATGTAGTCAAAATTTACCTGAAGAAAGGATAGGCATGTTTTTCTAGGAGATTCCTTACGTGACATCCATGGTTACGTGAAAACAATGTTTGCACCGTTCTACCACACAAAACTATTACAAGAGCTCTTGGTTGAAAAACAATGATAATTGGCTCATTTGACCTTCCGTTTCACCCATGTATCCGTTCATGTAGATACAAAACTACGGGATTCACCTGGTGACAGATCAGGTTGCTCCTAGTAACGGTAAACAACAAGAATCTAACAGTTTCAGTCGTTTCCACAGGGCCAAGTGTAACAGAATAGTTGGATTCCCAAAAACCACTCTGACTCTCTTGGGTGCTTTGGGTTGATTTCAGGGAGATAATAATAGTACTAGCGATAATAGTAATGAGAGCAAAGAGTGGATCCAAATACAAATAGAACAAGCCATCTATTTCTTCGGAGCATTCAGTCAACAAATCTGTAAAAATTCTGTCTGTTTATAACCACTCATACCTATATAGGATGGCCATTTAAAGACTTTCTGGAGTACAATTTATTGGTGTCCCGAGAATAGTGCTGAAGAACAGAAGATCTCATTTTTAAAACATCGTATTGCACAACTTCATCGTATCAGGACCAATCCTTTCTAAAAAAGCGTTCTCAAACCTTCGTCCGCTTAAGCAGATGCGGATTGGACATAAAGGAAAAAGCTCATCGAATTTGTAGTACTGAAATAAATACCCTAGCAGGTCTGCGAAGGGTCCATAGTAATCAATGCCAGTCAGATTTCTACACCACCTTCCTTTTATTCGGACATCAAACTCCCAAAGAAGCCACCAGCCTGACAACGAGTTGAAAATACAAAGAGCTCACTTTCTAGGGGTAACGTACTACGCATGAAGTTACTAAAGTCTCCTCCCTTATGCAACCTATTCAGCTGAAGAGAAACATCATAAACGAGGGTTATGCACGCCGAACTTATTGTGCGACTGAGAGTATCGTGTGAAAAGCCCGTTTTTTCAACACCCTCGTAGCATTTCGGAACAGGTGGTTAGGAGACTCTGAAAGTTTGAGGCACATTCAGCTTAGGTTCGCTGGACAAAAAAACGTCAGAAAATTTGACGTTTCATAAAAATTGGGTTATATTTCAAATTACAGTGGACAACATCAAGGTTAACATGACTCATTGAAGCTAATCACCATGTAGTAGTTGTTAACCGTAGCGGGTTCATCTGCAAGCTACAGATTTACTTGGAGCAAAAGGATGCGAGTAGTTAATCTTCCCAGCCTAGATGGCCCACTGACGCACCGATTCATTGTCACTAAGTGGCCAAAGTCCTTATAGATTACTTTTCTTAGAGAAGTGGGTAATATAAACCGAAATCAATGAAGCAACCAAGAAGTTCACTTGGGACAGACTGCTGTATGTGTCAGGGACAATAAGATCAGCCACTTCGGTCAAATATCCAAAAACAGTCCCGAACAATTTATTAATTTCAAACGGAAGCCCAACTTTCGGGTAATTATTCCAACTTATTTATTTTCAATTACTCGTGGTCTTATGGAACCTGTTGGGAGCGTGTTGTTCAATATATATTCTGAAAAATAAATGGATCTCCTTCCCTACAAGGCTTGATAGTCAGTAATCTACTCCGAAAAAATGTAGACCAATATACCGGTGAGCTCTTCTGAGACTTTCATAGTTTCTGTAGCTTGCAGACGAGTTCTGACAGTTGGACATTCAATATGCTAACTGTACATGGATAATTTCGGAAGACTCAAGTTTGACACACTTTGTATACAAGCATACACTGAGGGTCTTAATATGATTTGATGCTAGCGGTACAGATATCAGCGAAGCGATATTGAAATTTCGTCAAGAGTTCCAGAGTTTGCAATCGGACTACTGGACACTCCTTTGCACCATGCGCTAGTAAGTACACTGTTGTATGCGCCCACCGATGTGGAAATCTGGAAAGTGGGTAACTGGGCTCAGCATTTCGAAACTACCTATCTCGGCTGGAGTAACTGTCATTTACTGACAGCATTGGTTTGTTGAAGAAGAGTTTATCAAATATCAGCTCACAGTTGCTACCAATCTTCATTATAATACAAGTGTTATGAGATGATACGACTTCTTCTGTTCGAGTTTGGCTGTATGACCTTGAACAACTTTACTTACATGTCACTATTGAGGTCATGCATGAGATTTCACACACCTGTACTTAAACTCTTGAAATCTCTACAACACGTTTCGTACTAGTTGAGGAGTATAGTGCATGGAACCGCAGGTAGTTCTCCCCATTTTCTAAATGGGGATAATGTTTGTCTGTTGACCGAAGAAATAGAAACACAGAGAGCCGAAGTCAGTCGCGTCACGTGATTCCTCGTATGGTTGCAAATACAGAGTGAGAATCAATCACACTACTGTTCAACTGAACGTTCTAGTTTCCAACTACTAACCAGAAGGCAATCTATTGAGATTTGTGAGATATACAGAGCTAACTATTCCTAATAAGGATATGTGTTTTATGTTATCCTGCTTCAGAAGTAGCACTGAAGGATTCCGGATAGATCTTTTCAATGTCGCATGTATTCTGACAGTGGGGATTTCAGATACGCAGATTTTCAGATACGCACTCATCTGCAACTCAACTTCTTGTTAACGAAAGCCTGGGGTAAATATCGATTAAATTCCCCTTTATACTGATCCTGAAACGAATGCAAAAGGACCGTTCACTCTCTCAATCTGGTATTAGTTAATTGGACATTACATTCATTTCGTGTGCAAACCGCCTAGCTCAATGGCACTGTTAACAGTAGTACGAGGTTCTGTAGATGTTGATGCATAAAAACACTGGAAACTCTCTTTTTTGCTACACATTATTGTTTTTAAGCTAATTAGATCTAGAAATTAACTTAAGCAGCATTTTCTCATACAACAAGTACACAAAGCACAATTTGCGAGTACTGCTAGGTCAGTAGTTTAGAAATTGTTGCCTTTTCGGGAAAGTCAGTGTTTGTGTCGTAATATGTGTCGTAATTACATCAGACGAGGTACAGAAAACGGCTACGCTTGTTTTTGAAAAACGTACTATGGGACAGAGTTACCTTTAATTCTTGATGAACAAGCTCTTCTGAATCAACATTTCCTGTGTAAATACGAAAACTTATTGAAGTATCAAAAACCAACTACATAAGCCAACTTTTTATCCATCGCATGCTAGTTCGAACCTAGCTACCTGAAAACTGGCAACCTTTGATATATTTCCAGCATGGTTTATCAACCTAGGGGATCATGCCATTTTGAATGCAATTTACCCCAACACGTTATCCCTAATGGTTTTTGAGTTACTAAGTCCGCAATGAAAAAACATCTTGATGTGAATAGCATGGTAAATTTACCGTTACCTATATATTCCCCTGCTGTACGCCGGAAACAAGAATAAAGCGAATAAAGAGAATAATTTAAGATCATTGGGTTTATTAGCTCCTCATGCTTGACGCCCAACGAAACTTTTGTGCCGGCAATTTCTGAGGTGAAGTTCAGGTTTTTTCATACAGCAGAAAGTACGATTTTCAAACTTCATCCTTGGTCCGTTTTTTATACTTTAACCCGTTTGCAACATAATGCTGGAAACATTTGTAAAGTTTTCCCATACAAGACTACCCTTCACGTGATAATAAATGCCAGAGGACAATAGTTGTCCTGATGTTACTGGTTGTCTTGGTTACCAAGTCTACTTCCTAGAAGAATAGATGACTTATGGCCAATCGCATTGGATCCTTCAGGGGGGTCACATTATGCTCAATTCCATAGACTATTGCTGTCATTTCACTTGGACTCCCTGTCAGACAATCAACTGGCTACAAGCGAGTAATGAGAGAAATAAGCATAGCTCAACAGATGGCCTGGATACTACCGATCTCTTCGTTGCGGTTAGCCAGCTTCTTGTTTTGTGACTAAGCCAGACCGAGGGTCTGGATTCGGGGCTGGATGTGGGTGCATGCGGTTGGCTGTTGACAGCTGAGTTAACACATTAGTGCTGGTGAGAAACAAGAATTTGATCTTGGGAAAAACCTACCCATCGACTGTGACGTCAAAATAGAAGGTGATGAAGATGAATCGCACGGAAGAATGACGTCCACTTTGTGCGTATATGTATGTAGGCGGCAGAAAATATACTAGTGCCTGGACTGATTATACAACACGAATGAACGTAGATGTGGGTGGAGTGTATGTCAATCTGCAGAAGAGCAGCCTACAGAACTAAACAGTATGCTGTTATGACCAAAACGCACAGCATGAATACCAGACTTGTTTTGTCGTGTGCCTAACGCTCCTGAGCTAACCAACCTCGAACATTCACATTTTTGGCGTAGTATTTAATCCAAAATTTAATTCATAATGATCAGTTGTTTTGCACAAAATTCCTACAGTTTATGGTGGGTGCCAAATGGATGCAGAAAGGCTTCGAAGTCAATTCTATAGTTCTTCCTCGATGAAATATGATATATTATATGAAATTTGATTGGCCATAAAAAGAATCTGACCATGCATTGATTACCTCACTCCATTCACGATACCGAGGACCACTTCTAGCAACACGCAAGCTTTAAATGGATTTGCAGCTGTGTAAAGTCTATTCTGATCAGCAAGAAAAAGGGGAAGATTGCTAAAGTCATTAATTAAGCAGTACAGACAGAGTTATCATTTTTAGATATTTTTCCTTACACCCACCTGTTCGGTTGATGAGAACACCTGCCGGTCACGTCTAACTGTTCTCTTCCCAATTCATGTCAGATCATATGTATTACTTGGGTGCCATAAACAGCGTTCCAACGGAAACGCGACAGGCCCCATATGTGGTTATTTCCTTCGAAAGACATTATTAACGAGAATCTGAACTTGTGACCCTGATAGCGCCATCTTAGTTTGCAAATGAGTGCATAACTCCACATTCTTTTAATTTGTTATTTACACGTCAACGGAAGGAAGTGTTACTTTAGTGGCGCCACTTGATACTGGTAGGTGAGTTCCCTGTTTAGTTAAACCACATGACGGTTATCTAGCACAGGACTGAAACCACAAACTATGAAAGATCCGGTTTGTATTTCCGGTGGCTGGAACTCCCTCACTGTTTTAGTTTACTTTGCTGATGTTAAACTCGGCCTTCTGGACCGTCCACATTGTACCATTTGTCATCTTGAGAAATCGATTTCCTGAATTCGGGAAGCCACAAGAAATGACTGCCCTCCATCCCGCCTTCTAGCCATTCACGGAGGACTCTGCATGTTCGTGGAAAACATCGGAACCCTCAGATTCAGGTTGTGAGTATGGTCAGCTTGATAGCTCGTTTTCTGGTAGCACACGATCCCTAGCATCTTTCGTTCAGC